>NW_018217972.1:21520-45514 GCF_001263595.1 Phalaenopsis equestris | reverse complement strand
CACCCCTCACATGATTTCTTATATATATATATATATAATTAAAGAACATCTCGTGGCTCATTACACTTTAAAATAGAATGAGGTTAATAAAGGAGGGGGGGGGCGGGAAAGTGGATCCCCATCTAAAAACAAAAAGAAATGCATGCAAGTCCTAGGTGTTCCTTTTTCCATGTTACAACTCCACACAATAAAAAGAAAAGAAAAGCATAAAGGTATAATATACCCAAAAATACATGTGATCCAACAAAATGTATACCAATCCAAAAAAAGTATACCCAAAATAACATGTACACCAAAACACATAAATTCAGTGGATGTGTAAGGCGATACAAATAAATTAAATTCAAACATAAGGGGCATACAGTAAGTCACTTCTAATAAGTGTGGGTAAAGAATGAGTGGGAGTATCATCAACCAGTGCACCATACACTCCCCCTTTTTACTAACCAATCTGCAGGGGCATTTTCCTCTCTATTAAGAAAATCGTAGCGTATATTGAGCTGGTGCACCTCAATAATGGTCCTGATTCTTTTCAATAAAGTGATTAGATACCAAACAGGTTAAAGCTTACACATAAGAATTTAAAATAATCATTCAAAATCAGTTTCCATCACAACAGAGAAAAAATGAAGTGAAACAGCTATCTATAGGGCAGCAAGTACTACATGAGTTTCAGCTTCAAGAGAAGAAGAAGCAGTATAAGGGGAAGAAAAAAATACAATACATTTCTCATAAGCATCTCTACATAGGCCCCCCACCCCAGCATAATCAGAAGTGTAACTACCATCAATATTCACCTTTAACTAACCTTGGGAGAGTGGAGCCCAAATAATTACAATAGGCCTCACACCACTCCCAGTGGAATGAGAACCAGCAACACCATTAGCTAATTTCCAATGTTTTTAAAGTTAGCCACAATTAAGGAAATAATACTGATTGGAGCGTGACTAGATTCCTCATACTTATGACTATTCCTAGCCATCCAAATTAACGAAAGCACAATCACAGAAAAATAAGATAGCTTTTTATAGAGAAATCCTTTTCCTTCCATATATCTAAAGCACGTTTTAGCCTCAAATAAGGGAGCCAATTAATGGAAAAATTGCACCCCAACATATTAAAAACTTTTCATACTTATGACTATTCCTAGCCATCCAAATTAACGAAAGCACAATCACAGGAAAATAAGATAGCTTTTTATAGAGAAATCCTTTTCCTTCCATATATCTAAAGCACGTTTTAGCCTCAAATAAGGGAGCCAATTAATGGCAAAATTGCACCCCAACATATTAAAAACTTGCATCAACCAGTGCACCATACACTCCCCCTTTTTACTAACCAATCTGCAGGGGCATTTTCCTCTCTATTAAGAAAATCGTAGCGTATATTGAGCTGGTGCACCTCAATAATGGTCCTGATTCTTTTCAATAAAGTGATTAGATACCAAACAGGTTAAAGCTTACACATAAGAATTTAAAATAATCATTCAAAATCAGTTTCCATCACAACAGAGAAAAAATGAAGTGAGACAGCTATCTATAGGGCAGCAAGTACTACACGAGTTTTAGCTTCAAGAGAAGAAGAAACAGTACAAGGGGAAGAAAATAAGTCATAAGCATCTCTACATAGGCCCCCCACCCCAGCATAATCAGAAGTGTAACTACCATCAATGTTCACCTTTAACTAACATTGGGAGAGTGGAGCCCAAATAATTACAATAGGCCTCCCACCACTCCCAGTGGAATGAGAACCAGCAACACCATTAGCTTATTTCCAATGTTTTTAAAGTTAGCCACAACTAAGGAAATAATACTGATTAGAGCGTGACTAGATTCCTCATACTTATGACTATTCCTAGCCATCCAAATTAACCAAAGCACAATCACAGGAAAATAAGACAGCTTTTTATAGTGAAATCCTTTTCCTTACATATATCTAATACACATTTTAGCCTCAAATAAGGGATTTTAGCCTCAAATAAGGGATCAAATAAGGGAGCCAATTAATGGCAAAATTGCACCCCAACATATTACAAACTTCTCTAGCAAATTGGCAATCAAAGAAAAGATAATTAGATGATTCATCTTCTTGCTTACATATAACAAAAGGAAGCAAGTTTCATCCCTTTTAATTTAAGAACATCATCTAAAGCGAGCAAATTATGAAAATATCTCCACAGAAAAAAGACATAGAAGGAGAGATGTATTAATGCCATGTGTAAGTGCTCCATTTCCAGTGAGTGAAAGTTTGTAACTGAGAATATAGCAGTTTAGTAACCGAGGTTATTCCCTGAAACTTCCAAAAAGGAACATCCTTATCCTACTCTTTAATAGAAGGAGCCAGCTCACCCACTAAACAAGTTATTTTAGATAAGTTCCAGTTAGCATCAGTTCAACAATCAGATACCAGCAGATGAGTATCTGTTAGATCATTCGGTAAGCTAGTGTGAGTAGAAAGCCCCCATTCATCATGCAAGAAGGAAATGCTTCCATTTACAACATCCCAAATCATAAAATGAGAAGTCACTTCCCGGGCATAAATAATGGCCTTCCAAAGCTTAGAATCTCCCACCTTCCATGTAACAGTGGAGGGGTGAAAGGATTTACAATACTTTTGGTGCATAAACTTGTCCCATAAAGAGTCCCCCATTCTAAATTTGAACCAAAGTTTACACATGTTGATATCTATAATTTTTTGAAGTGTTTTAAAGCTAAGACCTCCAGAAGAAAGAGGTATACTATTGTAATTCCAATTGGTCCAGACATTAGAGGACCTAGTACCTTGCCAAAGAGAATTGCTGAAAATCACCTCAAATGTTTTTTGTGTACTCTTCTTGGTTTTAATAACCTGCATAGCATAGAGTGGAAGGGTACAAAAAACACTTTTCAACAAAGTGTGTCCACCACCATTAGACAAAAAGGAATTTCTTCAATCATTAATCTTGAGTTTAACTTTATCACTCACATCATCCATTTGTGTTTGTTTTTTTCTTCCTCTAAGAATATTCACTTCTAAGTATTTAATAAGAAGTTTGGAAATTTTACAACCAGTGTAAGTAGTGGCCCAGGTTTAAATAAGAGTTTGAACACTTTTCTCTAAATAAATGGAGCATTCAGCCAGATTAAAAATTAATCCTGATGTGCTTTGAAAGACCCTTAAAATAGACATTGTAATTTTTTTAGCTTTTTTGCTAACATTGGAGAACAAAATAGCATCATCAGCGTAAGAAAGGCAACTCACCACAATTTTAGATTTATGTGAGTATTGAATGTGTGGATGGTAAAGATGCTACTTATTATTGAGCCTAGAAAGATAATCAAAAGCAATAATGAAATAGTGCGAGAGAGTGGATCTCCTTATTTAATGCCCCTTTTAGCAGAAAAATAACCATGAGCTTTACCATGTACCATCACACGGTAATGGTTATTAGAAACCATCTTTTAATGAGTAAACAGAAATCTTGGTGAAAGCCTTTAGCTTGCAAAATGTTAATCGTGAAATCCCAGCTAATGGTGTAAAAAGCTTTTTTGATGTCCAATTTAAAAACCATGTTGCCACCTCTACACTTTTTGTATAGGTCTTCAATCATTTCCTACGCTAAGAGGACATTATCAGTGATTTTCCTACCTTTAATAAAAGTAGATTGTTGAGGAGTAAGAATAGAAGAGAGATGCAGCTGGAGAGATGCAGCTGCAATCTATTCGCAATCTATTCACAATAATCTTGCTCAAGACTTTAGAGATAACAGTAGTGAGAGAAAGAGCTCAAAAATAATCCCAAAAAATCTTATCATTACCTTTAGGTATGAGTACTATCAAAGCAGAGCTGAAGTAGTTACCTAGATTATCCCCAAGAAAGAAACATTGAACAACAAGAATTACCTCCTTCTTAATGATATCCCAAGAATAAGTGTAGATGGAAGAGGAGAAGATATCAGGGCCAGATGCTTTGTTAGAGCTAATAGACTTGAAAGCAGCAAGTATTTCCTGTTCATCAGGAAGATATGTTAGATCAAGGCTACTAATGTAAGTGTGATCATCAACAAATACTGTATAATCCACAGGAGTTTTACCATGTACCATCACACGGTAATGGTTATTAGATAACCATCACACGGTAATGATACACTTTCTCCTATGTCTTCCATGCTAGTTAAAATATGCCCATTCCCATTTTTTATTTTCAATATGTTATTTATGTTTCTTCTATGTTTTAATGTGGCATGGAAGTATGTTGGGTTTCTATCCGTTTCTATCCCCTGCAATAAAAAAAGATATATCATTTGCTTTTTGCTGAAGAAAATTTTCTTCCAATGCTATAGCCTCCATTAAAGAAAGATGAGCCTAAGAAACAGTTTCCATCAAGTTAGGAGAACAAATAAGTTGAGCTTCCAAAGATTCAACAATATTCTAGTCATCCATAACTTTTTTATGAACATTAACAAAGACCTGATGATTCCATTATGTGAGATGGGCATCAATTTTTTTATGCAATTGCCATACAACAAACTAAGGAGTCCCAACACCATCATAGTGCTAAACCTGTTGCACCAAATTCAAAAAATTGTCATGAGATGTCCATTCATTAAGAAACTTGAAACGAGTTATGCACGGTTTGGTAGTGAAAGCCAAAGTAAGCAAAATTGGATTATGGTCAGAGGTAGCATAGCTCAAATGTTGAACACTAACAATAGGGAAAATGTATAAAAATGATGAGTTGCCCGTATAACGATCCGACCCTTGATAAATAAAACTCCTCCTCCAAGTGTATGGGGAGCCCGAATAACCCAAGTCATAGAGACCAGCAGAAGTAAGAGAGTTGGAAAATTGATTAATAAGAGCATTATCACATTGACCTCCCTCTTTTCTCTCCATAGGCTTCATTATCATATTGAAGTCTCCCTCAACAAACCAATTCTCATTTCTAATATTTTCCATGAGCTCAAGTTTTTGCCAAAGCAAAAATTTATCCTGTAACTGAGAGCTAGCATAAACAAAAGTGCCCCATACTAGAGATCATCGATTTTGATCTGTGTTAAAACATATTGCTCCTCATCTTCATTTATAGAAAGGGTGATAAAATGCTTCCAAAAAAGCCAAATTTTATTATTTGTGTTGTTATAGGAATGAAATCTCTCAAATTTATTCAAAATCCTATTTTTATTGACACAGACTAGGGGTCCAAAATAACAAAAATGAGAGTTTTATGGATCATAGAAAGATGTTTTAGCCTATTAAAGGAGGAAATGTCAGCCATTCCCCTAATATTCCAAACCATAATGTTAAACATGATGACGTAGGCTAGCCCTTCTAGAGGATCTAGTACGGTTGACTAACTGCTACCCATCTGAATAATAGATACCTTCATTTATGATATTGCTAGCATTAAGACTTGAAAGCTCATTATTTTTTTTAGCCTTTTTCCTTGAATGTTTTTAAACCTACCATTCATTTTCTAAAGTTTTGGAAGCAAGTTGTATTGCAGTTTTAGTAACAGCTGTGGAGCTGGAAGGAAGAGAGTGCACATAGTTAGCCATATTGTTTCCAGAAAGAAGAGTGGCTGAACTTGGGACATTAGGTAGAGATGTGTCAATAGGCTCAACAATCATGACATTCTCAATAGGAGCATTACCGTCTTCATTCAAAACATGTTGAGGAAGTGCATCAATAGATGTTTGTTGAGATTCATTTCCCAAACTCTCCAAATTTAAATTTGTGTTTTTCAATGGAGTGACCACTAAATCAACTTCAGTTTCAGCATTAGGTGTTATATGTTGGTGATCAGTGTGAGTTTGATTTTTAGAGGAAGTAGTGGGATGTGTGGCAATAGGATTTTTTAGGTGAGGATTCGGTCTATAGCATAAAGAAATGTTATGACCAAACATAGAGCAGTGGGTGGAATAAGGAGAGTGCCTTCTGATACACCAAAAATATATGCATTTTTAGACCCATATTTTATACCTATTTTTTATGATATTGCACTTTAATGGAAGGTGTTTTGATGTTTCCTTGCAAGTTGTTGATTTTTAGGGCTTAAACTAAAAAGAAAGTAAAAAAAATTAAATTTGGAGTCAAAATGACATTTTTGAAGAAATGCTCAGTGCCGACAGCGCTGACGGCGCAGACTAAATTAATGCGGAGATTTTTTACTCAGTGCCAATGGCGCTAGACCAGCGCTGATGGTGCCAAAGGCGGTGTAGACTCTGCTTCTAGAAGGTTCAATGTATTTGGATGACTTTTTGAAGAGTTTTTAAAGGCACCTCTTGGAGAACCGTCCTTGGGCTCTATTTGGGGCTAATTTCATCAGAAAATGGGCTCCTCTACATTTTTCACTCCTCTACTTTCTTTTTTTGCACCACATCATTCCATTCCACTTCTATATTGGAGTCAATTAGTGATTTTGTTTTCATAGTTTAGACTTTTTGTGGTGATATTTAGTGTGAAACTTTCTCTAAGAGAGTTGGAGAAGGAGAAAAGTGAGAGATATCATCTTCCTGCATTTCTAAGGAAAGGCTACAAAGGATTTGCTTTGAGAAAAAGTTTTCAAATAAGTATTATTTGTTTATCAGTGTTGTATGAACTTTCTTTTATATATGAAATTTTTGTTTTGTTATTTCTTTCTCATGAAGTATGAGTAGTTCTCTCTATCTTTCTCCCTACTCTGAGATATGTTGAAATGAAGAGATAATATGAATATGCCAATATTAAATTGTAAAATAAATTGTGATGATTTTTTAACTCCGAACTTAATTTACTTTTCGATATGGCCAATTGAATTGTTAAAATGTGTTGTGAAACATATGATCCGGAAAATGGAGTATGAGTTCTACAACAGAGTAAGGATCACATTTGATTCCATAAAGGAGAAAATTGTTTATGAAAATAAATGCAAATAAATAGGGAAATATTCTTTGTTAGGTGTAGAATTGGAGAACCTTTAGGGTGATAGACTAAAATCTTCAATTCAGTCTTAATATTTAAAAACTGAAGCGAGAGCTAGCCTTCAGGTGAAGGGAAGGGGGAGCTCTGAAGTGGGAGCTGGTATCCTCTTAGCCTAGCCACAAATTTAAGGACTAAACACTGAGATTAGACAATGATTTTCTATGTACGGACTAAACAGTGAGATTAGCCAATGATTTTCTATGTAATGTATCAGGATAGAGAATTGCAATTGCTCCTATTTGGCACAATACATATTATGAACATTTATCTCATCTCATTTTATCATAGCCTCACTGTAGTGAGAATGATGCTTTTTCACATAAGAATCTTCGTTATGTCAAATTGGAGCCATATCATCAACCACTATGCTAATCTCCTAAAAAGCATTATTCAAGTCATCATGTTGTGCAATGGATTGAATTTTGAGATAGAGATCACCTTCTTGAAGAGCACTTAGTGTCGGAGCTTTTGAGCAGTTAAGATTAATGCTTGGACATGCTTCTCATTAGATGGATATTTATTTGTGTGGGATTAGATAATGATTCAAATAATACAAGGCATTTTCTTTAATCTCATGATTAGCTTGGGCTAACAAGGATCCAATGGAGTCATCAAATGCTTTTCTGAGATTAGAGGTACTAAATAAGGACATGTCATCAAATACCATTTAATGCTTTGAAAAGCATGTTGACACTTACCATCTTAAATGAATTTGGTATATTTTTTATTTAGTGCAACAAATGGCTGACACCAATCTGACAATTAGATATGAAATGTAATATATATGCAAGTTTCCTAGGAAAGATTACAATTGGATCAAATTTTTTGGAGGTGGCATATCTAAGATAGCCTCAATCTTAAGAGGGGAAATTTTAATCCCATAATGTTGAACGATAAATGCTAAAAACTTCCTTGAGGTGACACAAAAGGTGCACTTTAAGGGATTTATTTTAAGGATATATTATCATAATCATTCAATGACAATTCTGAAACCAGATAAATGGTCGTCGTTTTGTCTACTCTTAATGACTAGGCCATCCACTTAACACTTGACCTAGTTGTGAATGAGTTCATCAAAAGTCCTTATCATAGTTGGTTGGTATGTCACACTAGCATTCTTAAGTCCAAAGGACATCAACATATAGTAATAAATTTTGGTGGACATTCTGAAGGTTATACTCCTTTTGTCCTCTAAAAATATCTTGAAATGATTGTATCTCAACTATCCATAAATGAATGGGAAGATTTCATGTCATGATACAAAGTTTACCATTCAGTCTGGAATAAAAAATAAAACTTTATCCTTTGGACAAGCTTTTTTAGGCCTCTAAAGTTAATGCAGTGTTTGATCAGTTCTTTTTCTTTTTTATTGGTGACGGGTTAGGTAACAAAGTTGGATACTTTTCTTCACGATCAAAGCCAACATCTATTAATTTCTCTACTTCAGCTATAACATTTTGTTTGATTTCTAAGCACATTCTCCACAGGGCTTGCTTTATCAGAACTACAGTTAAATCTAACTTACGCTTATGTACTACAACTTTTGCAGCTTACTCGATCATTTCATCATAGTTCTAATCAAAGCAGTCTTTATGCTCTTTCCATAGTTTGATCATTATTTCTCCTTCTTTTTTATTAAGGAGTAAACTATAAATCATTTGTCTTATTTCATTTCTTGTACCAAGGTTGACCACTCTTAGCTTGCTAGTTGTTGATTTAATCTCCTCTTCTAATTTTGGTGTTGCACTTCTATTTTAGGATGTTTAAAGTTTTCTTTGCCTCTGTGCATTATGCATCAAGTTCTTCGATGCCAACTTGGAAAAATTTTGCATCATCTAGGAGCCCAGCTGTATCAAATTGAACACCGTCCTTCAAATTAAAGTTAAATTGTATATTGTTCCATAGTTGTAGGTGGGACTCATCCTTCAACCATTATTTTGGAACAAAACCTAGTTGAACAAGATTTTAGACCCAAGGCAAATAAAATTTAATAGGAAGTTTCATTAAATGTAAAAAGTTCTTTTATCTTAACTTTAAATTTGTTTCAGAGCTAACCAAAAAAGATCCAACATGGAACTTGATCAGCTTCACGCCTGCACCACATAGTTCTTTAACCACTAAAATCTCAATTTTGTTTGAGGAAATTGTGGTTAGGGACATATTCAGTCTATACTAATTGATTCTATCATAAATTAATTTGTACTTGTGTTCTTCGTTTTCATCATCTTTAAGAGAGATCACAAATTGTGGCTTTTCTTGAGTTATAATCATCATTTATTTTTTTTCCCTTTCTTCTTCAGAGCTCAAATCCAAGTAGATGTTGAATATTTGAGTTTTTGTTACGTGGATGATCGGGTTCTTTCTCCCTCAGCCTCATCCTTGGCCTTGACCTTGGATGCAAGTCAAGGGGGAATCTCTGCCCTCTCATTAAGCATGATATTCTTTAATTTTCTTTTCTTCTTCTTTAAATTTTTCTTGGTTTTCTTCTTTATTTTTATCATTTTTTTCTGCACTTGTTTGCACGTCTCTAGATAAAACTGTCTTTCTTGGTGGAGCATAGTATGTAGCATTTTTGTGAATCTCGCTTTCGTGTGTCAAAAATGATTGCATATCTTTTTTAATGTTAGCAAAACTTGATGCATTGATGAGGTGATGAAGGAGCCATTCTGTGCTCATACTGTCATGGTTGACCTAACAGAGCTTTGAAAAATGTTTCAAAATATGAGATAAGGAATTTTAGTAGCATGATTGAACTAAAGGCTCTCTCTCCTTCTTGGTTGAAGCCTTAAAACATCATCTTGTTCGTTGTTAACCTACAAGCATCAATATCAAAATATGCAAGTGCTTTTAAGTTCTTGATATTGATGGAGGCCCATGGATCAACAAGTTCCCCTTAGATGGGTGAATCTATCAATATTCACTGAGATATGATTGTGATTAGCAGTACCCAATAGTATATCATCATCAATGAATGTAACTTTATATTTTTCTCTCAAGGAGAAAACCTCATCTTAACAAGTACCGGTTAGCTGAGCTAAGCAAATATCAAGATCTAACTGAGCTTTTACCAATGAATCCATCATTTACTTATGAATGGATCAGGGCATTATAAATATTTAATTTTACGGTTGATACGCCTAAAAATTACCTAGTATTTCATAAATATTTTAAGCTCAATTTTAAATATTTTTAATGATATTACACTTTAAAGGAAGGTATTTTGCATATTTTTGGTTCCAGGTACAATAAAGGAACTTTTGGAGAAAATAAAGCAAAAATGGTGCAATTTGGAGCAAAAATGAGCAAGAAAGAAAATTCTAACTTGGCACATTTTGATGTCTTTCTATGCTTTATCTAATTTACATTTCTCACATATTTTTGAATGAAATTAAACTTTAAAGAAAGATTATTTTCATGCTTATTTTGTAGGTATGTCTGTTAGGAGTAAAACGCAACTAAAACAGGGTGAAACGGAGCCAAACAGAGCAAAATGGAGGAGTTGTTGCAGAGTGGTGCTTGATGCACCAAACTGGTGCATGATGTTCTAAATTCAAGAGAACTGGCTCCTGAAGTGTCAGCACTGGCACCTAAAGCGCCAAAAAAAAGTATTTGCGGATTAAGGTAATTAGGGATGAATTTTGCACGAATTTCAAAGGGGTCACTTGTTCTGAACACCCCATGGAGTGACTCAATGCATCTTGACACTTTGGAAGGTTCTTTTATGGAGGGATATGTCTCATGGATCAATAGACATGTCTTTTGAATTCCAAAGAGTTGACTTTTGGATAGAATTTTGGAGAGAATTTAGAATTCTCTTTGGAGGGAGGCAGTCTCTAATAAAAGAGAGGGAAGTCTAGGGCAAAAAGGTTTGTGTGTGTGTGTGTGTGTGGTGTGAGAGGGAGAGGAAGGCTTTGGAGAAGAGAGGATTTTCTTCTAGGGTTGTAAGAGGAGAGAGAAGGTGAGAGATTTCTTCTTCATTACATTTCTAGGAGAGAATTGAGAGTGATTGTAAACAGAGAAAGTGCTTAAAGAGAATTTCTAGGGATTTTCTTGAGAAGGAGAGATAAGTTGAGTTCTTTTCTTTTTTTTTTTGTATAGTTATTTTTATATATGAAATTCGTGTTTTTTCATATCTTTCTCATGAATTCTGAGTAGGCTTCTTTATCCTTCTTCTTATCTGTTTCTTTTTCTTTATTTTTTGAATATGTTATTTCCTATTTGGGAGCTTTAAATGTCAATAATTTATGATGATTCAAACTTTAGTTTTCATTTACTTTTTGATATGGCCAATTGAAATGTTAAAATGTGTTGAGAAGCATATGTTCCAAAAAGGCTATGATTTCTACAACATGGTGAGAGTCACATTTGATTCCATGGGAGAGGATGTCATCCATGGGTTTGAGTGCAAATAAATAGGGAAATATAATTTGTTGGATGTGAAATTGGAGATTTTAAAGTGACAAATTAAAATCCCCAATTTGGTCCAGCTGATTAGAAACTAATGTGAGATTGTTAGCTCTCATTTGAAGGAGTAGTTGGAGTGGGAGTAGTGGGAGCTCTGGAGTGGCAGCCAGTATCCTCCTAGCCTAACCACTGAACTACGGACCAAACTCTAGATTAGTCAATATTCTTTAGGAACCTTTAAGAGGGTAATGAATAGAATTGTTCCTATTTGACACAATACAAATTTATATATATATTTTTAAATGATTTTAATTTCTTCAAAATCCATATACTCATTGTAAAGGGGAAGGATGTTTTCTTAAATTTGAACTCTTCGTGAGAAAACTATGTTTAGTCTTAGTAAATTTAACTTTAAAGTTTAGAAATTAGTTTAGTAAACTTAATTTTTTTAGGTACATTTATGTTAACTTTCATTAAACACATTTTATTGTTTAAATATTGTGATTTATGTTATTATCATAAGAATTTCCATCTTCCAAACTAAAACTTGATAGTAGTAGACTAGAATTAGCCTAAGGAAATTCTTACTGCACTTCAATGTGGGATTGATATTGGGTTTTTAAAAGAAAGGCTTATATTACTTGAAGCAATTCGTGCACTTTTGTAGAACCCCTAGTGTGTGAAATATTTTATATACTTTATATAACATTTCAATTTTGTGCATTAAATACTTAATAAAAATTAGGTCAAGATTTTGGCCATATTTTTAGAAGCAAAATTACTGCGCAAGTTTGAGTCGGGTCAAGTTTTTTACACTGTTATAGGGGATTTAAATTGACAAAAAACATGCAGAAAAACAACACACACTAGGGGCGCATAAAGATTTTGGCACCGTTGTCGGGGAAGTAACGGTAAGAACTTAAAGAGAATTTTAGTTAAACCTGTGAGGATTAGATTTCGAATTTATAGTATTATTATATAGTGTGCTTATTATTATGTGTTTATTTTAAATAAAATACAAGATATCGAAAATATTTTTGATATTTGTCCTATTAGTTAAGTTTTTAGATTTTTATGCGTAGTTCAGACGCTGCAGACCTTGAATTGAGTCAGATTTGGAAAGAACTTTTGGGAGAGATTTGAAAAGACTCCATGAATTTAATGTAGAAATGGAAGAGCAAGGATATAATGAATATTCAGATTTATATTATAATGTTAGTAGCTTTGAAAGAGTAAACCCCAAAATACTGGCAAATTTTCAAGAAGATATGCTTACAATTTTATGTTCTCAGGTTGCAGATATTGAGAGGAAGTTGGATCAATACATAAAAAAGATATACTCAAGGAACACTAATTATTAAGGAAAATTCATTTTGACAATGGATTGAAACTGACCATGAGATACATAATTCTTATTTCGATTATTACAATCCAGGTTGGGAAAATTATTTGAATTTTAACAGAAATAATAAATTTGGAGGAGAAAACTAATTTTGGAAAGATAATCAATTTAATCAAACATGTAATTTGAATAGTCAGAGTGATGTTAATGATGAACTTTCTTTCCTCATAACTTTAACTTCAACCCCGAGAATGAGGAGAAGGATTTATTATAAGAGATTGTGATTCAAATGAGGAGTGAGCTGGAAAATCAATAGAGCATAATAAGGAATATAGAAAACCAAGTGACCCTAAGATAAACCCTAAGGAGATGAATGATGAGCAATTTAAAATTATTGAACTAATATTTAGAAGAGAATTTGAGGATATGTTTCAAAAGAAATTTGAATTTAGAAATGAGGATAAGGAGATTGAAAGACCTATGGAAAAAAAATTCCTAAGGAATTAGAAAAACCTATTTCCTCAACTAAGATAAATATATAAAGACCACCTCTACCATTTACTCAATACCAAGTGGAAGAATTGAAAAATAACCCTAAATAAAAGAGTAACCTAAAAGAATTTTATCTAGAATTTGAATTATCTAGAGAGAATCCGATCCAAGATTTGGGAGATCATAAAATATCTTATAAAGATCCATTTCTTATAAAATTTAAGGATGATATTAATATAAAATTTTAAGATGATATTAATATGAAAATTGAGAAAATCACTAGAAAAATATTAGATCTAGAAAAAAATATGAGGAACAAGCATATAAATCAATCTGAAAAGGAAGAGCTGAAAGAAAATTTTAAATTTGAGGACTTTTTAAGAATCCCTGAATCTAATCCCTGAATCTAGAAATGATTAGGTGATTGATCAAGGATTACTTAAATGAAATTTTGATTCAGGTGGAATCATATGTTGGGCTGGAGACGTTAAACAAAGTGCTTTATGGGAGCAACCTATAGTTATCAGTGTGGTTTATCAGTGTGGTTTGATTTATTGTGCTTGAGAGTTACGATTGTTAGTGTTGTATTGTGTTTGCTTTAGTGTGGATTGAGTTTGATTGATGATTAGTGGGTGTTTGGATTGTTAGTGATTTGATTTTATTTTTGTGTGTCATGAGGGAGTTGATTCCTTAACTTCTTATTATGGGTGTATGTTCTCTTGTAGTAGTTGGATTGAAGAGTCCACTACAACTTGGGTCTAGCCAGGGACTTGAGTTTTAGAAGAGACATTATGAATTTATCAGTGACAATTCCATCTCAATTTTGTTACATCCTTTCTTTGACCTTATTTTCATTTGGTAGAAGTAGCTAACCTATTAGATGAGTAACATGTGGATGAATTTACACTATCCTTGTAACTACTAGAGGTACTTAATTAAAGGATATGATGAAGCCTGGGGTTGGTGCTCGAGAGCCAATATATCAGAGAATCAATATATCAGGGATATTCCTATCTTTGAGATTAGAATCTATAAAATCAATTATAAGTATCCAATATATTTGTGTAGTGATTCCTTTAGAAATTTGAAGTAAGTTAGTGAGATGCAATGAGTTAAAGGAAGAATTAACCTCATTTAGCATGTGTCTTTTTGTTTGTGTTGCAATAATATAAAGGTTTGGAGAACACATAAATATATATATTCCTATGCCAATACCTGTTCTACTTGTTAGACTTTTCTTTCCATTTTATCGAGCATCTTTTAGTTTAGACATACTTTCTATTGCATATTGTTCTGTCATGATGAATACTTGTAGATGTTTGTGATAGATAGAATTTCTGAACTGTTTTTCTTCCAACTTTTATTTTCTATATTGAATGTTATACATGTTTAAAATCATGTTATACATGTTTAAAATCATCATGTTTAAAATCATGTTTGGGGGTAGGAATAAAAATAAATTTTAAAGTTAGTATACTTCCTTTTAGTTTAATATAATTGTAAGTATGTTTTAGGCTAGATTTGCTTTCTCTTGCAATTGCCTTCTCTTGCAATCATTCTATCTGGATTATGCACATATATGAATTTGATAGGATGTTGTAGTAGTTAGTAGATTCAACTTTTACTTTTTCTTCCAGCTACATTTTATGGAATTAAGTGTATAATATTTAAAAATTTAAGTGTAGGGGAAAGAAAAATTTCTTTTAAAAAGAAATAAACTAAATTTTATTTGTCCTCAATTAACTATATTTTTAAAATTAATTTAACATGACCTTGGATATTAGAGTTTAACTTTAAATGACTATATTTATGTTTGTAAATATTATGGTAAATGTAAGTAAAAGTTTTTAATAAAGAAGGTCAACTCTAAAGTTAAAGATATTTGGTATGAAATGATAAGACTTTTTTTTCCTATTTAAAGTAAAGGAAATTGTATTTTTGAAGTATTAAGAATCTTAGAGTTTCATGTAAGAAGAAAATATCAAGACTTTATGAAAAATCATCAATACTAATATGATTTTATAAAGTGAAGAAAGATAAAAGGTTATAACTTTAAGAAGAGGATAGTTAAGTTCAAATTTATTAAAGACTATCCAGATATAACAACCCTCAATTGATAAAGAAAAGAAAAGAAAAGATTGAAAAGATCCTAAGTAAAAAAAAGCAGAAAAGAAAAAGAAAAGAAAAAAATGGAATGTGAGGAGAAGCTTGAGGAGATGTCTAATAAAAAATTGGCTTCACTTGAGTCAACTTGAGGAAAAAACTGTATTTCATTTTCTAAACTTGTATTTGAGTATTAACATGCTTAATAGTAAAATTTTCATGAAATTATTTTTTATATGGATATTCTAAGTATCCTTGATATAACAAATTATAGCTCTTCTTGAAATGAATGGGGATTCATAAATCTTAGATTTCATTACTAAGTATTCTTATACTTATAGTTTTAATCTAAGTTATTAAATTCTTTTCTTAAATTATACAATTTTATTTATTAAACTAAATTATATAAGTTTATAAGTTAATCTCTATCCTAATTTATATTTTTATGTAGTAAAAGAGTCAATTGCGGACAAGTAACATTTAAGTTTGGGGGATTTTGACACGCCTAACAATTACCCACTTTTTTATATATATTTTACACTCAATTTTAAATATTTTTAATGATATTAAACTTTAAAGGAAGGTATTTTGCATATTTTTGGTTCCAGGTACAAGAAATGAACTTTTGGAGAAAATAAAACAAAAATGGTGCAATTTAGAGTAAAAATGAGAAAGAAAAAAAATTCTTACTTGACACATTTTGATATGTCTTTCTATATTTACTTTACTTTACATTTCTCACATAGTTTTGAAAAAATTATACTTTAAAGAAAGGTTTATTTCATACTTATTTTGTAGGTACATATGTTAGGAGCAAAACACAACTGAAACGGGGCAAAATGGAACTGAAACGGAGCCAAACGGAGCAAAATGGTGGAGATGTTGCAGAGTGGCGCCTGATGCGCGCCAAACGGAGCAAAATGGTGGAGATGTTGCAGAGTAGCGCCTGATGCGCCAAAATCCGGAGAACTGGCACCTGAAGGGCCAAAGAGGACTTTTTTGCAATTTAAGGCAGTTCCAGACAAATTTTGAACAAATTTTGAAAGGGTCACTTATTCTAAACACCCCATAAAGTGATTAAATGCATCTAGACACTTTGAAAAGTTCTTTTATCAAGGGATATGTCTCATGGATCAGTAGACAAATCTTTTGAATTCAAAAGACTTGACTTTTAGATAGAATTTTGGAGGAAATTTTGAATACTTTTTGGAGAGAGGCGACCTCTAATAAAGGAGAGGGAAGTCTAGGGTGAAAAGGGTTGTGTGTGTGTATGTGTGTGTGTGAGTGTGGCGTGAGAGTGATAGGAAGGCTTTGGAGAAGAGAGAATTTTCTTCTAGGGTTGTAAGAGGAGAGGGAAGGTGAAAGATTTCTTCTTGAGTACATTTCTAGGAGAGAATTGAGTGTGATTGTAATGAGAGAAAGAGTTTAAAAGAAACTTAGAGGGATTTGATTGGGAATGAGTGTAAGATAAGTTGTGTTATTTTCTTTCTTTTTTTTGTAAACTTGATTTTATATATGAAATTCTTATTTTGTCATATCATTCTCATGAATTATGAGTAGTCTTCTTTATTCTTCTCTCTATATTGAAATTTGGTTTGTGAAGAATTGTTTTTTTTATATGGTTTTAAATGTTATATGGTTTTAAATGTCAATATTTTGTGATGATTCAAACTTTGATCTTCATTTAATTTTCGATCAAGTCAATTGAAATGTTAAAATGTATTGATAAAGATATATTCCGAAAGGGCTATGATTTCTACAATTCTACAACATGGTGAGAGTCACAACATGGTGAGAGTCACATTTGATTCCATTGGAGAGGATGTCATCCATGGGGTTGAGTGCAAATAAATAGGAAAATCTACTTTGTTGGTTGCAAAATTGAAGATTTTGAGGTGACAGATTAAAATTCCCAATTTGGTCCAATTGATTGGATAATTTAGTTCAGTTGATTGAAAACTAATGCGAGATTGTTAATCCTCAGCAGAGGGAGTAGTGGGGGCTCTGAAGTGGCAGCCGGTATCCTCGTAGCCTAACCACGAAATTAGGGACTAAACTATGGATTAGTCAATGTTTTTTATGCACTTAAAAGAGAGTAAAAAATATATTTTCTTCACAATCCATATACTCATTGTAAAGGGGAATTATGCTTTCTTAAATTTAAACTCTTCATCACAAAACCTTGTTTAGTCTTAGTAAATTTAACTTTGAAGTTTAGAAATTACTTTAGTAAACTTAGTTCTTTTAATTACATTTCTGTTAGCTTTCATTAAACTCATTTTAGCTTATCTTTCTTACTCTTATTTTTATAGTTTGAACATTGTGATTTATGTTATTATCATAAGAAATTTCATCTTCCAAACTAAGACTTGATAGTAGTAGACTAGAATTAGACTAGAATTAGCCTAACTAGAATTAGCCTAAGGGATTTCTTACAGCGCTTCTCTGTGGGATCGATACTGGAGTTTTTAAAGAAAGTCCTATATTACTTGAAACGATACATGCACTTGCATAAAACCCCTTGTGTGTGAAATATTTTATATATTTTATATAACATTTTGATTTTGCACATTAAATACTTAATATAAATTAGTTCAAGATTTTGGTCATATGTTTGGAAGCAAAATTTTTGCGTAAGTTTGGGATGAGTCATGTTTTTTGCACTGTTACCAAGGATTTAAATTGACATAAAACTCGTAGAAAAACAACACACACTAAGGATGCATCAACAGGTAGGTTCCAAAGATGGGCTAGGATGTTATAATTCACTTTATTATGCAATTCCCCGATCTTTTTTTGAACTAGCCTCTCTTGTACCAGTAGAATCGTCTCTTCGAGTACAACCAACTACTTTCTTTTATCTTTAGGAGCTATCTTCGGTGATAGAAATTTCTACTTTGTAGATTAACTTCTATTATTTTTTTAATGTTTTGATTGAGATCCTAAGTTACTTCTTCATTAACAGGATCTTTTAAGGAAATTTTCATGTATGATAATTCTAACTGTATAGCTATGGACACTTCCTGAAAATCCAGAGTAGTGAGGTCATTATCTGATTCTTTGATCTTGACTTCTTCATCAAGATTATCATTAGAGCCGTTGTTACTATTACTTTTGTTATTTTCATTGCCATTGTTGAACTTCGTATGATTTGAAAATTATCATTTTTGCTGAAATCAGATTGATTTTTTTCCAGCACGTCGTCATTATAGACATAGAAAATATAAACTAAACCGTGACTCCTAGAATTAAACAGCCTTAGAGGGACAAAGAAGAAAAATTATAAAGTCAGAAAATTGAGAGATTTCTCTCTAAAATCAGAGACGACTAATCTAGAAGGGCAAGCAGGGGTAGAAGACATAAGATAAACAAGAGGAATATCAACCCCTAATCTACTCCAATCTTTATTTTTCTTTATCTTTGCCTTCTTTCTCTTCGACCAAGAAGAAATTTCTCCAGTTCCAATGATTTCTACGAATTGTGGAGACATCACCTTGCAGGTTGGAACTAGTACTACACTAGTTTGAATCTTTTGAAGAATTTGCTTCAAAGAATTTTTTGATGATATACTCCATCCATCTTTATTTATGAAGAGATTGATAGAAACATCTTCATCAACCAAAATCAAGAGGTTCCTTAAAATATTCCTTCAAGATTATTAAATTCCATATCTTGAAGCTGCGTTCCAACCAATGTTTAAAGTCGAAAAATTTTTAATTGTATGGCTAACCATCTAGTGGTAGGGACAATACATAGGATGATCCATCTTTACAGCTTTGTTTGGCTTTTTGACTTTGGGTAATTTGAATTTCAACTTCTTAAACAGGTTGTGGAACATCATGGTTACAACTTCCACCTTAAAAAGAAATTCTTTGTTCAGGGAATCGGTCATTGTCCTCTTCTCCATTGGAGGGGGCTTTTGCTGGAACGACTGTTGATCATATTGTGATTGTGGTTGTGAGAGTCACTGTAGCTAGGATGGATGGAAATCCTACCACTGCTTTTTCTGTTTGGGTTGGATCTGCATCAGTTGCTTTCCTTTATTAAATTTTAAGATGGCGCTTGACTTTTTTATCAAACATCATTGCCTTTTTTTGGCTTTTGTACTTCCTCAGTTAAACGGAGTTGCTTTGCTTCTTCTTATAGACTCTCTGCTTTACTAAGCAGTTCATTGAATTGTATCTTTTGTAAATCCCTTGAACAAAAATGATAATATGCCCATGGATGCTTTTAAGGAAGATTTCAATGGTGTGCTTCTTTTAAAGTTACGGCTCACACTTCATGCTGAGGCTCCTCCATCAAAGAATGTAGTCAATTAAAGTTTCTTTTGGTCTTTGTTTCTCCACCACCAGGTCACCGACTTTGATATGATGCTGGGCTCCAACAAACTGTTTAATGAAGAGATACTTTAATTCTGTACAAAGTCCTTATGGACCCATTTAGAAGTTCAAAGTACCGATCAAAAGCAACACCAATTAGGATGCTAATGATGACAGAAAACAGGCTATCACTATCCCTTGCATTGCAATAACTTATTCAAAAATTTTCGACATGTAGATGAGGGTTCCCCATTCCATCGAAAGGCTTGAGTAGGAGAGGCATGAAGCCCTTCAGATATTGAACAACATCAAATTCCTCTTGGGGTCTACCTTTCGGAGTCAATGATCTTCCTTTTGGCTTGAGCAATGGTTTCTATAAATTTTCATTCGATGAGTTGAGTATTTGCCTTTTTCTGGAATCATACATTGACTGGACTCATTCTTCTTTTGATCGTCTTCACTTATATGTGAGGTTTCTTTCTTGTTGTTGATCATATGGACTGCCATTGGTAGGTTCGTCTCTGTAGGCAATGTTTATGATGATAGTGACAAACTATTTAGATTAGCTAGAGTGGTCATTATCTCCTCAACTCTCTTCTTGAGATGGCTGATCTGCTCATCTCTGTGTTAGATGACGCTCTAGAGGTCTTAGGTCGGATTTTCATCAGCTAGTGGCGGCGCTGCTCATGAGAATGAGGCAGCTCTTGTTCTACTACATTAATTTCAACATATTCCTCTTCCATAAATATTGACATATATTCCTCTTCACTATTGATTAGAATTTTCTCCATGCCTTCTGATAATTGCTTGACATCAGTCTGTAGCTTTTCTATATTCTCTTCAATAATTCTCTGTAGAGATCTCCAAATCTATCGGTGCTTCTTGACAAGCCCAGTCTTCAAGGCTAGGCACATAAATGATAGACTTGCCTTGTAGCATTCCGACATCTATAGGTTTCTCTAAAGGCCTACGTCTCTTTACATTTTCCTTAAGTATAGGCCAAGGTTTTGTCATTATGTTGAGATGAGTTTGATCCCTGACACGTAGCAAAGTTGCAAGCAATTTTATACTTGCACATGTCGTTCTGGCTCTGGATATAATTTCTTTCTGAGTTGGCAATAGATGCGAGTTTGACTTTGCGAAGGGACGAACATACATTGGTTTATCTTTTGAGTTTATTATTTCCTCTAAAATGTTTTAAGGAAAGAATTGAAGTTCTAAGTTCCTGATTAGAGCTAATTTGGCTTTGTTAGGTGCAATTTTCATGACGTAGGGGCATTTATGTAATTATCAATTTTATCATTTAATTTTTTAATTATATTAATTTGTTATGTTTTTAGATTCATTAAACCCTAATTTTAAAGTTTTTGGGTTCCTTCATTCTATATTAATAAAGCTTTGAGACAAAGTGGCTAGTTGGCAAATTTTGAAATTTATAAAATTGCCCTCCACAAGTTTAAATGCAAATTTTAATTTTTAGAGGTTGGAATTGACTTCTTAGTTGACCATTTTATTGAGTTTAATTTTTTTTTAATTACCCACTGAGTTTGTACTATCCTGATTTAAAATTTAATTTTTATATTTATATTTCCAAAGAAATGACATTTCTATAAGTTAGGAATTTTAAGCATAAAATAGTCCTCTATGCTTTAAATAATCAGGGAATATTCCTAAGGATAGAAAGAATGTCATGACTCTTTGATAAATAATCAGGGAATATTCCTAAGGATAGAAAGAATATTGGACTAGTATGTCATGACTCTTTGATATATATATATTTTATTTTTTATGGGGTAATTAATTTGAGTTCTTTTTATTTTATTCATTTTAAAATTAATTATGGGGTAATTAATTTGAGTTTTTTTTATTAATTTCTCCTTTGTTCGCTAAGTTGAGAGGTATTTTTATTTTATTTTTATATTTTCATTTATTAATTACGATTTTTTAAAGCTAATTAGCACTCTATGAATTTAATTAAAAAGGAAAATAGGATATATTTAATTATCCACGTTGGCGTTGTGTCAACCTAGACAAGTTCGAACTTTCCACGTGTCACTCTGCCACTTGGTTTCGGCCTCTAACACTTGAAACTTTTCAAGAGATCTGTTCAGGGTCATTCCCCGAACACTTCCGAATCTCTTGCATATTTTGAAAGACAAATTGAACTTAGTATATTTTGTTCGAGAAAATCATCTACTAAGGTTTTTTGGGACTTACTGAGTCATAGCTTGGGGTTCAGTAGTTACACTTTCAACTAACCTTGTAATTTATTTAATTTTCTGCAAAATTAGATACATGTTGCAAAAGCTAGTCTTTTAGCAGAAATGCTGAGAGGATGACAAGTACATTTTTATAGTGGTATTTAATTTCTATCTTTTACTTTCTGCAATCTACTTTTGCTGCAAAATATTATAACTGCTTGGTTGTGCACTTTACTTGCAAAAATTAAAACCATTTTCAAAAAATTAATCAACATTTTCAAAAATTTAAATCAAATTGTTTCAAAGGTAACCATAAATCATTTGAAATGTCACTAAACATAAAACGTTCTTTTAAAGTTATGGTAGTTCCTCGTAGTTCCTCGGAGGAGGTAACCCACGGTTACTAACGAGATCTCCCCGATTTAAATGAGTTTCATAATTCGCTTAAGCTAAGTAAATTCAAAATAAAATAGTGTTATCGGAACGAGGGAACTGTGAGATCTTAACCGGTGTCGCTCTAATTAACTTTAATCCCCCATAATAATTGGACTTCAACTTGTCATTTCAACTTGTCATAATGATTCGACTTCGCTCTAATCACTTCGCACGGAGGTGAGGAATTGGGATTGTTAAAAATAGTCGTCTTTATGATGTACAGCTCCTCCACACCCCAAATGACTCTATGAATCTGTAGGAATGCCAAGTAAATTATTTTACGAATACATTTCACGCTTATGGATATGATGATTATTTACATACATAGCACCTAAACTCTACTCATCACATTCATGCTATCTGAACCTATCATTCCAGATTTTATGCATCAGAATTTCCAGCTGTGCTTCAAATGCTTAGCATGGTTTCATTTGGGGCTCGGGTAGGGGAGTTGTTGGCATTGTTACTTTAAACTCATTGAATACCAGAATTTATTAAGTGGGTTCAAAGGTGTACTGGAGGAGACACGAGGTTTTAAATCCTGTTGAATTTAAAGCTATCATTTTGCATGTTCACAAGAGGTCAAATCCTACATGAATGCTTCACAAATTCTGATGCCCCCTTTTTTTTATGTTATCTGAATTTTAAAACATTGAAGTGCCTCTTCAGGAGTTGCTTTATTTGCTACCTGTTTCAATAAAGTTTAAATGTTATTTGGAGGGTTTCAAATGTTGTTATTTGACCTGATTATTTGCCCATTTGGAAAGGGTTTAAGATGCATCTCATAAGCTTAAAATGTCGCGGTTTTTGGTGGCTTTTGCCCACTGTTTTGGACCTTTTCTTGGCTGCGGTTTTAGAGGAGTTTGGGACTGTTTTGGGCCTCTTTTGGGCTGCAGTTTTGAGGCTTTAAACTGTGGCATTTTTGATACAATATGAAAGATTTGGATGACATGAATGCAACATTTGGGTCTAGACTCGGGTGTATAAATGCATAGGTGTTGTGGGGCTTTGTATGTAGTTGTTGCAACGGTTCGGTCCTTTTGCTGTTTTGATTTGTTCGAGATGCAGTTTTGAAAGGATACCGTTTGGGTTGCTCTGTTTGCTGAACTGGAGGAAATGATACCTTTTGGGTTGATTCGTGGAGTGATGGGCCGTATTTTTAGGTCTTTTCGTTGATTGTTTTATATGCAGTTTTGAGGGTCGATCTACCTTTCACCTCTTCTCTTTTTCAGGTGGATTGATCCCTACTCTCTCTCACCCTATTTTTCTTCTTTTCTTACTTCATTTCTTGGGATAGTTGAAATGTCAAAGTTCACTGAGTAATGGAGTAATTTTAATTCAACCTTGTGATGATTAATAAAACAATATGATAAATTCAAAATGAACTCGAAATGTTTCAAGAGATCTTTAAAGCAGTTCAGGGTTATTCCCTGAACACTTTTGAATCTCTTGCATATTTTGAAGGATAAATTGAACTTGCTATATTTTATTCTAGAAAATCATCTACTAATATTTTTTGGGACTTACTGAGTCATAACTTGGGGTTTGGTAGTTACACTTTCATCTACCTTTGTAATTTATTTAATTTTCTGCAAAATTTTATACATGTTGCAAAAGCTAGTCTTTTAGCAGAAATGCTGAGAGGATGACAAGTACATTTTTATAGTGGTATTTAATTTCTATCATTTTACTTTCTGCAATCTACTTTTGCAGCAAAATATTATAACTGCTTGGTTGTGCACTTTACTTGCAAAAAT
>NW_018217972.1:18512-20840 GCF_001263595.1 Phalaenopsis equestris | reverse complement strand
TCTTTGTCCGATCTTTTGAAAAGTCCTATCCCTTGAACTCCTTGAAGACAATATTCCGTGATTTTTATTGAGAGTTTTCTAAGGTGACCTCGATTATCTAATATGTAATTAACTATAGGGGCTTGCCCTTATAGGAAACTTTTAAGAACCCTGCTTAATATAAACCTTATTTAATTTTTTGTATTAAATGGGAGAACTTCTTAGTCAACATAAAAATGGTTCTTTTTGTAAACTTAAACATGTGTCATAAATTCACTAGTTTATTTAATCGAGCCTTACCAGTAAGTAGTGTATTTATTATTTGGGATAGATGCATTACTTGCAGTATTAGACTCATTTATTTAAATTGCTGAGAATATGAGATCAGTTTGGTCTTGTATTTTTAAAAATTAAACCAGCCATCGGGATATTCACTTCGATGACAGACAATTTCTAATTTGGCGGCCAACAGTTCCTCACATTTTATTCTACATCATCCATTCCAAATACACAAAACTGGATGTCATCGATTCATCATCCCTATGAGACAAAGAACTAAGTGCCATTAATGATTGGGCACTAAGCTCTCTCAATCTAATGTGTCAAACTCAAATCAAAATAAACTTAAACATTCATCTAAGCCTAACGATAAGATCTATATGTCTAAAAACACATTAATTAACATTTAACTTCATAGAGCTCCAAACTTAGAGCCAAATCATGGAGTTTAGGCTATTACTTTGCAAGGAGGTGAGGAATTAGGGTTATTAGAAATAGTCGTCTTTATGATATACAGCTCCTCCACACCCCAAATGGATCTATGTTGAGTTTCCCTATGTTTAAGGTCAAATGGTGGCTCAAGTTGGTGTTGGGATGGCTTAGAGGGCGTAGGATAGAAGGATTTAGGTATCAGGAGAGGTTTTAGGTCTTTATGTAGCTTGTGGAGAGGTTTTTGGAGTTTTGTAAGTTTTATGATGAAGTCGTAAAATTACCTGGATTTGAGTGATGAAATTAGGGCTGTAGAGTGGTGAACGTAGCCTAAAAATGCTAGGGTTTAGCTTCTAGGGTTTGGGGCTTCAAGTTTGGTCGTCAAGACAAGGGAATTTGGTGAGTGGTTAGAAAGCCTTGGTTGCATGGGTAGCTCTCATGTTTGAGTTTCATATGGCCATGGTAGGCTATGAAAGAGCTTGGGGATCCTTGGTTTCTCCTTAGATATTGGGCAGAGAGTGGCCAAAGGCATTGGAAAGAGAGGGGGAGCTTTTTCCATGTTTGATGTGTTGAGCATGGTGGAGCTCCAATGAAGGTGAGGGTGGTGTGGGGAGAACTTGAGGCTATTAAGGAGGACGTTGGCATGACGGCTTGACTCACATAAAATCTGGTCTTGGCTTCCCAAAGATTAGAATTGGGTAGTTTTGACTTGGGTGCCATGTGGTGGGTTTTGGACTTTTACATCATTAGTTTTGCCTTTTAGTGTTTGTCTTAGGTTCAATTAAATCCTAATTTTTCTATTTGGTCATTAGGTCATAGGTGCTTTTTGGATTTTATGGTTTAGTTTTTTGGTTTTCAGTTTGATTATGGATTTTTGATTAGGGCTTAGATTTTAATTTATGTTAATTAAGTTTTCTTAGATTTAATTTTATATGTCAATTTAATCACTTCTAGTAGATTTAGCCATTTATGCATTTTTTCTTAAATTGATTCAATTTTGACTTTATTTGATGTGGTTAGGATTTTCGTGACCTTCATTTGATTTTTAAAGTTTAAAATTTTAATTAGGGTATTAATTTTGGTTAACTAAATTTGTTGAATTTTGGATGAAAATGATTTGATTTATGTTTATAGTTGATGCACCAATATGTACCGCGAAGTAGCTTAACTGTACAACATAAGTGCACATGTTAAGTAGTATGCAGTCTATGAGTCTACATATCAATCCCACGAGGAAAGTTTGAATAATTATTCTTACAGAAAAGTTTCTAGTTTATGGATTTGATGAACCTAGCTTAGTGGTATTGCAATTAAGTCCTAATATTTTGATAAACATAGAGTTGATCGCAAGCAATAGGAACAAAAAACCAGGAGAAACCTTAAGAGTTCTTTCAAGAGTGACGAGGCTTGTCCCTTTGTGATTCAGAGATCATGGTGATTGTGGCTTTCCTAAATTCTTCTTATGTGATTGCTGCTAATCTAAGATACATTACTCCGTATGCTTTTGTCTAGTTGAAAAGAAGCCTATAATATATGAAGCTAAGGCTCCCTCAATCCCCATGGCATTGTGCTTGAATGTTCTGATCTACTAAAAATCTTCATGAATCCCATTGAAATATTTCTATCCTCTTGTGATTCTAT
>NW_018217972.1:9165-18194 GCF_001263595.1 Phalaenopsis equestris | reverse complement strand
TTCAAAAAAAAAAAAAAAAAAAATACAAATAAAAATACTTCTGAACTCAATGAATAGAGGATAATATAATAAAAATAAATTTGAAAATAGACAATTTATATTTAATTTTTAATTAATTAAGTACACGTTGGAGTATTTTAATTATTAAAAATTAAATATAATTTTAAAATTATGAAATTTGTAGGGATTTTCCCCCATCCTTGGAAATATTATCTAATTTTTTTAAGGGGAGGGGGGGGTGATGTCTCTAAAATGAAAATGACCAATTTCTACCAATTTTATAATTATTTTTAAAAATAATTATGAAAAATCACAAATTTGAAATTAAAATGGGAATTGGCTAGGAAACTTTGGACATTAAAATTAAACACTAAGGTAATATTTTCCACCCTTGAAAACCCTAAAATGAAAAATTAGAACTCCAAGGTTGAAATTGTAAAAATTAAAAACGTGTGTTTTGGCCCAAATTGTTCCTTAAGCTAAATTTAAACTTTAATCCAAGGGTCTTATGGGCATAACACCATGTTCATCCTCTTATCCATGAAAAAACTACGGTGACTTAAGGTTTAGCTTAATTTGAGCTTGGGTCTAAGTTAGGTTTAACCCCATTTAGACCTAACCTAAACAAACTACCAATTAGACTCAACCTACTTGAAGTAAAGTTGGAACCTCAAACATTACTTAGCTTAATTTGGTTAGATTTAACCTAAAACTCGATTGTTGGGTTTACCCACCTTAAACTCAAACTAACACGAAATTATGGGTCCAACCCATATTAGACCCAACCTAAACCCTAAACCGAGGTTCAACCTAACTTGAACCTAACCTTAAATGTTAGTTCTTACCTATATTGTACCTAACCTAAACCCTAAACCTAGGTTCAACCTAACTTCAAACTTACCCTAAATGTGGGTCTAACCCATATTAGATCCAACCTAAACTCTAAACCAAGGTTCAACCTAACTTGAATTTAACCCTAAATGTTGGGTCATTAGACTCAAACAAAACCCTAAACTTATGTTTTACCCAAATTGAACCTAACCCTAATTTTTTGGTCTAATCCACAACCTAAACCCTAAACCAAGGTTCAACCTAACTTGAATCTAACCCTAAATGTTGGGTCTAACCCATATTAGACCCAACCTATACTTGAAACATTAGTTTAACCTAATCTGAACCTAACCATGTTAGGTCTAACCCATATTAGACCTAAGCTAAACCATAAACTTTGGTTCAACCTAACTTGAACCTAACCCTAAAGTTTGGGTCTACCCATATTAGACGTAAACTAAAACCTACACCTAGGTTCAATCTAGCTTGAACCTAACCTTATATTTTTGGTCTAACCCATATTAAACCCAACAGAACTCTGAATCCTTAGGGTTAATGAAAAATAACCTAGGTCAAAATCCTTAAGCTTAACTCAAATTGAATTTAACCCTAAAACCTTAGATTTAACTCATAATGAACCTAAATCCTAAGTCTAAACTACATTAGACTTATTCAACCCTTTAAGGTTCAACTTACATTGAAACTAAACCTTAAGTCTAACCTAACTTAGACTTTGCTCAAATAAAATGATGGGTCAACCAACCTAAATTGGGTTAACCAAAATCAACCAAAAAGTTGGGCCAACTCAACCAAACTCGAGTTAACCTAAATTAACTAAATCATCGGGTCAACCCGACTAAACTTAGATTAACCCAAATCAAATGAAACACTAGGTAAACGTTACCTAAATCCAGTTGACCCAAATCAATTGAATCACTGGGTCAATTCAAACAAACTTGAGTTAACCCAAATCAACTAAAACATTAGGTCTCAAATCTACCGAATCAAGACAACCTGACCTAACTCGGGTTAACCCAAATCATATAAATCACCTGGTCAACCGGAACTAACACAGGTTAATCAAAATTAATTGAAACATCAGGTCAACCTGACCTAAATTTAGTTAAACCAAATAAACTGAAACACTAAGTTAGCCTAACCTTACTATTGCTAACCTAAATCAACTAAAACACCAAGCCAACCTGACATAGCTCATCTTAACCTAAATTAACTAAACTACGGAGCCAACCAACCTAACTCGAGTTAACCCAAATCAACTGAATCACCCGACCAACTTGATCTAACTTGAGTTAACCCAAATCAATTAAATCTTCAGGTCAACCTGACCTAGGTTAGGTTAACCTAAATCAACTGAAACACCTGGTCAACCTGACCTAGCTTGGATTAATCCAATTCAACTGAATTGCTGGGTTAACTTACCTAGCTCGAGCTAACCCAAATTAATTGAACCACTGAGTCAACCTGACTTAACTTGAGTTAACCCAAAACATCTGAACCATTTGGCTAACCTGACCTAACCCAAGTTAATCCAAATCAGCACAATTTTTGTGTTAGCTTAACCTAATCCTAGTTAATTCAAATCAACCTTCTTCTAGACTGAGCCTCAAAAATTGGAATATGTTTAGTTAAGGATCTATTAAAGTCTAATCCAACTTAAACTTGAGAAGCAATTCAAGTCAAAATTATTATAGACTTTAAGCAAGTCTGATATAACTTATACATCTTAATCTCGGATGATTAATTTGAAGCAGCTAAGTGTAACCTAATTTGATTCTAATGTATTGTGACTTGACGAATGATCAACTCAATATTTTGCTGAGTTAGTCTAAAGTCAAGTCAGTTTATTTTGACTCTAGTTAAACTAAGCCAACTTAGATTAACCCCATTGACCTTAAGACAAGGATTGAGGATAATTCGAGGGACAACTAACCTAACTTAGGTTAACTCGAATTACTTAGAGGCTCATCAACTCAACTTAAATTAATCCAAATTCAACCTAAATCTACGTGATTGGAGGACAAGTAGGGTTTGACTTTTATATGAGAACAAAGCACACTTAGTGTCAATCAGAAACAATTTAAGCAAAAATATTAAACCAACTTATATAAAAATGATGTAAAAGTCCCGTAATAGCCACTAAAACTTAAACTTAACATAAAAAAATGTAACTTAATTAGAGAATGTATTTTGGAGGAGGCAACCCATGGCTGCTAACAAAATACCCTTCAGTCACTTGTGACTAATCAAAACACAAAGCCCAATGACTTGAGAAGACCGAACCATGTGATCTTGATTATGTCACCCCATACAAAAATAAACAAAAAAATATAAAAATAAAATTAATTAATCCGCTAATAAGACTAAAGGAACCTAAAATTTTTAAACCCTAAAATATGAAATTGACAATAAACTTAAAAGAAACCTTAATGAAAAATGATCATTGAACACAACTTAAAGATACCCAATTCTATGAAGATCTCTTGAACGACACAATCTGTGTTTGCTGACAAGAATCTTTCGGTTAGAGTAGGTTTTACCACCTCTCAGACTAAGTAGTTCAGAGTACCTGACAAACTCGGGATGATGGAGCCATCTTTATCTTGATTGGGTTATCTAAAATTCAAAAGTTAACAAACAAACTATATTAACAAATTAAAACATAAATTTCCCTTAACTCAACATTACAGGAATGTTAAAGACAAAAGTAGACATCGACCTAGATTTACTTTTCATGTTATTAAGGTGTGACAACTTTATTTTGTAGAGATGGACATTTAAAACTGTGAATGGAAGATGAACATAAACAAAACACAAACCTATAGGATAGTCTAGAATCTTTACGTTTCTATTAACCTTAGGATGAGACATTGAAGTTTCTTTTCTTGACAACAACACTTAAACCTTTCAAGAATATATAATAACCTTAATCAAGAGTTTTTTTAAGTAGTTTTGACTTCTTAAGATGTAATTAACCATAAGTTGTTACTCTTGTAGGAGAAGGTGGCATCACCTAAAATCTCTGGTTGAGGTGGATTGCTTTTCATGAGGTTCTCTTATGAAGGGGTTTTCAAATTATTTTAAAAACTTACTGTAGTTCAGTCCAGCTTTTTAGAGCACTCTATAAAGTTCACCTCATGAATGTATTTTACCCACATTCCTTATTTTCTTGAATCAATTATTATTATCCTCCTTCCTCCCTGAATTCTCACTTCTCAAGATCATAGACATGATCTGAAGTAGAGAAGCATTGGGAAAGAAGGGCAATATAATTAAATTGAAAATGACAACTCCACAATGGCATATTAATATGCAAATGACAAAATTAAGAACAACGGAGCTACTTCAAGTAGCACCAAGTGTTTCACTACTCTACTGGGATCCTTTCTCTTCCCAACCCTTGTTACTAAATGTATTCCTGTGATCACAGTAATATGCCTTATGTAGGCTAAATTATCCTCATTTTATTGATATATTTTGCTCATTTTGATCTTAAGTAAGATATAATCAACATCCTTTTGATCCTAGAACTGTTCGTAACAAACAGATCTAAGGATTCTAAATTTTGAAAATGATAAAAAAAATGACATGAAGAACAACTTGACATTAAAAATGGCATTAAAATTTTCAAACAAAACAAAAACTAATCTTTCCAGAGCTTATGTCCATGACACACAAAACTTAAAAAAACATAAATAAATTTCCCAGTTTACATAATGAGTGAGGACAAATAAGAAAAAAATAAAATTTTTAATTATAGCAGAACTTCAACAATGGAAGCTCCAAAATTGATCTTTTCATTTACCATAGGACTCAACCTGCCAACTAACAAGGTTTCCTATTATCAAGGGTCCTTAATTAAGTTTGGATTAAATTTTGATGAAATCAATCTTGTACTTAAGTAGAAATTCAAAAAGAATCAAGAAATGTTTCAACTGTAGAAATAGTAAGCAACTAATGCAGGTGAAACCTAATCAATGTAAAATTTTTTCTAGTTCCTAAGTGAGATAAATCTTTGGCAAAATCTTTGAAAAAGCTTGTAAGAGAGTTCTCGTATCCAGAAGAGGATCGTGTTTCAGTTTCAATACAAGGATGACAAGTTCTTTCTCAAATAGATATGAACATCCTTCATAAAATTGGTACCGACATGATAGTAGCAGCTACCAAAACACAAGAAGAAGATTGGTGATAAATGATCATTAAATATTCATTGACTGGAAGATTATCAAAAAATAATTCTCTACAGACCATACCAAATAACGAGCGTTGTCTTATGCTTTGGTAAAAAATGTTCTCTATCGTAGGTCTTTTGACTAGATGTGGCTACAATGTTTGAGAATATCTAAAACCCGAGACATCATTAAAGAAGTCCATTCAGGCCTTTGTGGTGCACATCAATTGAGGTTAAAAATAAAAATTAAAATAAAAAGACTTATAAACTTTTGGCCAACAATAATGAGAGATTGCATAGAAGTTGATAAAAGGTGTCACTAGTGTCAGGTGCATTGTGTGGTTTTACACCAACCTCCAAACGTGCTACACCCGAAAATTACTTCAAGGCATTTGAGTGTTGGGGGCACAGACATAGTAGGCACTATAGACCCTCTATCATCTATGGGCCATTGATTTATTCTGGCCGCTACAAACTACAGGTACTGCTTAGGGAAGTCAAAGAAAATCAAGTACTCCAGTTCTTTAAGGCACAAATCTTCCACAGACTTGTAGTGCCTCAAAGGATAATCTTAGAAAATGGAACAACCTTCAAATATAGAAAAATAAACAATTTCGTTTGAAGGCATGAAAAAGATTAGAAATATTCAATAATTTATTACACTAAAGCTAACAGTTTAACTCAACAAGAGTTTAGTTCAAACCTTGAAAGAGACATTAACCGGTAGTACAAGTCATTGATTGAATAATTGTAAGAAGCTGTGTTGGCAAACCATGCCACATATTAAACACCGACATGATCAACACTATTTGCTCTAGTGTATGGGTCTAAAGTTGTACTTTCGCTTGAGTTGCAACTCCCTTCTCTTAGAGAAATAGTTTCTGAAAAAATAACTAAGGAAGAAAACGCAAAGCTATGACACAAAGAACTTGATATTTTGAAGGCTAAACGTTTACAAACCCAGCAAAGTTTGGATTTGTATCTAAAAAAAATTATGCGAGCCTACCATAAGTTGGTTCATTCAAGAGGATTTGGAATTGGTGGTTTGGTCTTAGTCCTCCAAAGATTTATTCTTACTCACAATAAATAGGTGGAAAGTTTGAACCAAAATATGAGGGGTCGTATGTTATTGAAATGACATACTCTGAAGAAGACTACCAAGTAGTCAATTGTCAAGGATAAAGATATATGCCCTCAATCAATGGGACAGTATTTGAAAAAATATTGTGATACATGTAATGGCTCATTAGTAAACTTGGAAAATAATGAAAACATGAATTAAAAGTTATCTCTTTTAACTTTGTTTTGATTGCATAATTTAAATTTTGCTTTGAAAAACTTCTTTTTGCTAGTTAGGCAGGTGCTTACAAGTTTCCTACCAAAAGCAAATAAAAAATTTCTTGAAATTAAATAAAAATGAACTAAAATGAATTTTTAATGAATTGAAATATACATTAACAAACTTAAGATAAAATCAAAACAAACATGTTCACATTAACCTATTACTTGTAGGAAAATGTCAAGCAACAGACTTGTTTCACTTTCCACAGCAGTGTATGCTTAGCTCTGGACCGTCAACGTGTAGAAAAGAAATCAATGATTCTTTTTAATTTTGATCTGAAAAAATTGGAATTACAAAATAATAGATAGTTATTGTCCATCATTAGTCAGGAAGAAGCTAAAGAAAAACAAAACATCCTGGAATTACAACATATAATAAAAATGACTCAAAAGAAGACAGAGTGGGTAGAATAAGATTAGAAAATAGATGATGAGAGCTTAATCAGTAGTGGTTGCCACCACTCATGGAATTGTCGATGCTTCAATAATCAGATTAACAAAAATAAAAATTAGTTTAACCTGTGCACATTGCAGAAATCAGAATAAATGGCTGAAAAGAACCAAAAAAAAAAAAGAAAGAACAAGAGCCTCCACCATAGCTTATGGAGGAGGAATTTACCAAATTTGAATTTCAGATTCTAGAACACACTCTAGTATAAGTTTATCCTATCCTGGGGATGGAAAACATTGACCTCAAAGAGGATGAAATGAAGAGGGCCATTTTTGTGTCAAATTCCTTTACCACTCAGATTATCGACCCTATGGTAACAATAGAACCTATTTTTTGATAAGTCATTTCATTATTTTAAGATAATTAAGGGTGAAAAAATAAACACACTAGAAGGTATAGTGTTGTACTCCAAAGTTTCTAATGAAGAATAATAGAACATTATCATTGAGCTTGTAAAGGAAGCTTATGATAGAGGATGGGTTGGACATTTAGAAAAGAGAACCTATTCAGAGCCTAATCAATGGAGGAGAGTGAAGGGGATGATTGCCATACAATATAATTACTATTATAACTACACTAATGATAAAGAAGAAAATCACCCAGACATTTTGAGACATGAACGGGTAGATCCAATGCCTGTATAAATAATTAAAATAATTAAACAACTTTTAGTATGGAATATATATCACCTAAATGCATTCCTGACAGTTGCATTATCAATATCTCTACAAAACAAGATTTTATTCATCCTTGTATTGATCTTCACGACTTTGAAAGATGCTTATGTATAATTTCTCTATTGAACACATGTGCTATACTCTTTTGGAAAGAAAAACATATCTGAGGATTTGGAGAGTTCAGATGTTCATTTTAGGTACCCCTCCCGAGTGGGTCAGTATTGGTCTAACAAAAAATGACGTTGACATAGCAAAATATTGTATTCCAGCTGTCAATCAACAAAGAATTTTAATTACCCTCTGTAAAGATGACCGTTGTACTTTTTTGGTATAATTGTGGGTCAAGTCACTATGCAAGGAGGGCATGAATCTTCTGTAAAGATAAGTCTTGTACACATTTGTAATTGCTTTGAATTGTTGCAATATAGTTGTATGACTTTAATGTCATTTGCAATGAAAAATTCATGTGTTTTCTCCATGCTTAATGAGTAGTTTTTCTTCCTATTTCTTCTTATTATGAATTAGTGACAAGCGTAAGAAAATTTGTTTTATTATAGAGTAATTTTAATTTCCATGTGATGAGTAAAATCTTCATTGCTTCATTAACATAACATATTGGGCATGGGTTGTGTTAAAATATGTTGTTTGTTGAGACTAAGACTCAAAAGAGTGGTGACTTCACAACTTGAGTGCACTCACGTTGTCCAGTTGGCTATGATGAAGTAGTCAGATGGTGATGCAACTCTTAAAGGAAATATACTTCATGATATGTTTCTATTATGAGCTTCTAGGTGACAATTGATGTAAGTGAATGGGTTTTTTACCATGAATTGTAAGGCTTTTTAACCAGCTTTGCATCTCTGCTAGTTGTGTAAGCCAAATAGATTATTAAGCTTATCTATAAACTTTAAAGAGGGTAGGTAGACATATGTTCCTTATTGGCACAAAAATTATTACATAATTCTATAAATTCTTCAACTTCTTATTCCATTATCTTCAGTGCAAGAGGGAAAGGATTTTGATTACACAAGAACTTCCTAAAATTTAACCAGCCTTTGTAGATTAGGTTTTTATTTAATTTAGTTGACTTTAATTTTATAGTAAAGTAGTGAATTTTGGAAAATCAAACTTTAAAATTTCATGCTAAAATGAGTTATTGTAGACAATAACTTTTATCGAATTCATTACAAGTTAACACCTTTCCTCGTGGGATCGATAGTAAGGGTTTTTGAAAGAAAGCTCTATATTATTTGAACGATATGTGCAGTTGCGTAATATACCTAGTGTGTAAAATCTAATTATAGAGAAAAATGAGAATTATTCGTTAAATATCACTCAGTTGAGAATTAAGGGTGCAAGCACACATGGGCAGTGGGAGTCAAGTTTTTGGCTCTGTTGTCCGGGAATCAAAGTTGATTTGACTTAAGTAAAATTTTAGTAGAACTAATTAGACTTGAATAATTTTAGTGTCGTTTCTTTGTTATAATGCTTGCTTGAGTGTTCAATACACACACACACACACACACACACACACACACAC
>NW_018217972.1:0-9047 GCF_001263595.1 Phalaenopsis equestris | reverse complement strand
ATAATCTATGGAATATATATATATATGAGTTTTTTTTAAATTTTATTTTCTAAACTTTTAGTTTTGTATGCGTAGTTTAGGATCTGAAAGTTTAGTACCTTATGATTCTAGGTTAATAAGAACTCTTAGAAAATTTTGAAAATAAAAAGAATTTCATAATTTAGAAGAATGACGAACACACCACATAATAATTTAGATCATCAAATTGCAGAAATTGAACTTCATCAGATACAGAGATCGTTAAGGGATTATGCAAACTCTATAGCAGATGAAATCCCATTATGTATACAAATTCATGTCGTAGAAGCTAACACATTTGAATCAAAACCAACAATTACCTAAATGGTACAGAATAACCAGTTCTGGGGGACTCCATCAAAAGATCCAAACCTACACTTAGCAAGTTTTCTATAACTTTGTGCTACTTTTTTTTATAATGGTGTGTCAAATAATGTCATTAGAATAAGACTTTTTCCTTTTTCACTAAAGGACAAAGCTAAAATATGGTTAAACTCGTTAGCACCAGGCTATATTAGAACTTAGTAGGATTTAACTCAGAAATTTCTAGCTAAGTTTACCTAGCTAAGTATTTTCCACCTTAAAAAACTACTAAACTTAGAAATGACATTACTTCATTTTGCTAGTATAAAAGGGAATCAATATACAAAGCCTGGGAAATGTTTAAAGAGCTGTTAAGGAAGTATCTACATCTTGCACTGCCCGATTGTTTAATCATTCAAACTTTTTACAATGAGTTAGTAGGACCCCTTAAATCTATCATTGACTCTATTGTTGGTGGATCACTCATGTCAAAATCATTCGATAAAACACATACTTTAATTGAAGATATGCCTACAAATAACTTTCAATGACCCTCTAAAAGTGTAAATCCTAAAAAGGTAGCCAACATTTAAAATGTTGATGTGATTGCAATTCTTACATCTTGGGTTGTAGCAATATTGAGGAAGTTGAATCAAATTGGAAAGAACTAACCTCAAATCACTCTAGTAATTGAGTAAAGTCCATTAGATGTCGGTAGTCAACATGAGAAGATGCTTTTTAATTTAATTTAATATAAATAATTTTAAAATGTAGCATTTTTATTAATTTTGGAAATATGTGATCGAACTGATCTCATACATGCAATAGTTAAAATAAACGAGTACAAGACCACACCGTACCTATCACAAGGAATAGACACTTTACTTGATAGTAAGACACGATCAAATAAAATAAAGAATTTATGACATCTTTTTTAGTCTACAAAACCTTTATGTTGGCCGATAAGTTCCCTTATCTAATATAAAAAATTAGACAGGGCTTATATTAAGTTGAGTTCCAAAGTTTCTTATAAGGACAAACCTCTATAGTTAATTACAACTTCAATGACCGATGTCACTTAAGAAAACTCTCAATTTAGATCAGAACGTATTTTCTTCAAAACTTTCAAAGTTTAGGGTTGTCAAGGTTTGACAATGGAGTATCAATTCTAAAAGATCAAACAGGATAATTAATCTAAATGGAGAAAACTTGGGGATGTCACAGATTTTTAGGAGAACCTCAGTGACTTCCTAAGCTATCCTAGGGTTTGGCTTCAATTTCGAGAAAATGTTATTATATATTAATCCTGCCAATTATTATTATTTATGGCTTACACTTGCATTACACAGTCATACAAATAGCCTAGAAGATAAAAGGGTTTATGTTTTAATGAATGACAACCTTAAAGCCTAAAGCGAGTTGGGGATTATGTTGCACAACATAGCTATGCAAAGGCCTAGAGATGAGTTGAGGATTTATGTCGTATTAGACAAGCTACCTCAAAATTCTATGGCTTGTTATTTAATTCTAAGAGAAGATTTATTGTTGTAGATTTGTTTGCTCTCTTAAAATTTTTCTTCTGTACATTCTTATTGTGCTGCCCATGAAGTTAGCTCCAAGTTCCTTGCTGCAATGACTTTAGGTTTAATATTTTATGGTTTTGCAGTTTAAGTAAAAAGTTTTGTTACTATTGTTGTTGTTGTTCAAGTGTCTTTAAAGGTGAATTTTAATTTAATTAGAGTGACACCGGTTAGGATCCCACAGTTCCCTCATTCCAGCACCACTATTTTCTCTTAAATTTACTTAATCTAAATGAGTTGTTAAGCTTATTTACACCGGAGAACTCCCGTTAGCAATCGTAGGTTACCTCATCCAAGAAATCCTCATAAACCCAAAAGGAGTGTATTATGTTCGTTCATTATTTTGAAACTGTAGATTTAATATTGAAGATGTGTTTTGTTGCTTTTACATTTTGTTAGTTTTACATATAAAGTAAAGAAATTCATGTATACATTGTTGTAAGGTAAATAAGTAAAATTTTAATGCATATAATGTAAATTTGTGCCTGGGTATCTGCTACCGCTGCATGGGTAACATCATAAAACATAATATATTTGTAGAAAATTTAAATAAATTACAGAAAAGTAATTAAGAGTATCTAGTATGGATAAGTCATAAAATGAGTCGTAGCAAAACGTGAGCATGAAAAAGAAAACCCATAGTCACATATAGAAGATTAGAACTAAGTGTAAGATATTGGTAAAGGTGGGGGCTCAGAGCTGGACTGTGTGCTTCCCAACATTGAATGAGAGCTACCAACCCGATAATCTATGGAGGGCAGTCCTAATCTTAATCCAAGTGATTAACCGTGGACCTTTACAAGTTTTCATTTTTAATTTAATTCTCATGTAATTTAGCAACTAAAAGAAATTTCATTTTCATAAATACTTTGCAAAGTAGTGTAGTTCAAATGTTAATTACTTTGATCGAGCTATGACTACAGGAAACCTAAGAGTATCGAAGGCAACAACCTCATCAAGAGTTGGCGAGTAGTACCATCGGTTCTTATCCTTTCCCTTTATTAAAGGTTTTTGACGTAAGAGATACTATTATAAATTTCACTTTGTATCGCTTGTTTAGTACACATTAGCATTTTTGTCATCGCCCTAGCCACCTAGGCCTTAGACTTACACAAGCTTGATGATCCATATGTGGCAAAAACAAATATCCCCAGTGGATCACAAGGATTTAAATACCTTAGGGAAAACTCAAAGACTGCCACCTTCATTCCCTCAATGACTTAGGCAATAGAAGCTAGATAGACAATTTTCAAATTTCCTAGAAGTATTCAAGAAATTAACAATAAATATTCCATTTGTTGAAGATTTGGAATAGATGCCAAGTTATATGAAGTTTAAGAAGGATATATTAAACAAGAAATGAAATTCTATTTAATTCTAAGAGAAGATTTGTTGTTGTAGATTTGTTTGCTCTCTCAAAATTTTTCTTCTATACATTCTTGTTGTGCTGCCCATGGTGTTAGCTCCAAGTTCCTTGCTGCAATGACTCTAGGTTTAATGACTTTAGGTTTAAGATTTTATGGTTTTGCAGTTTAAGTAAAAAGTTTTGTTACTATTGTTGTTGTTGTTCAAGTGTCTTTAAAGGTGCAAGTATTATGTGGGGGTTAAAGTTGATTAGAGCAACACCGGTTAGGATCCCACGGTTCCCTCATTCCAACACCACTATTTTCTCTTAAATTTACTTAATCTAAATGAGTTGTTAAGCTTATTTACACCGGAGAACTCCCGTTAGCAATCGTAGGTTACCTCATCCAAGAAATCCTCATAAACCCAAAAGGAGTGTATTATGTTCGTTCATTATTTTGAAACTGTAGATTTAATATTGAAGATGTGTTTTGTTGCTTTTACATTTTGGTTAGTTTTGCATATAAAGTAAAGAAATGCATGTATAAATTGTTGTAAGGTAAATAAGTAAAATTTTAATGCATATAATGTAAATTTGTGCCTGGGTATCTGCTACCGCTGCATGGGTAACATCATAAAACATAATATATTTGTAGAAAATTTAAATAAATTACAGAAAAATAATTACGAGTATCTAGTATGTATAAGTCATAAAATGAGTCGTAGCAAAACGCGAGCATGAAAAAGAAAACTCATAGTCACATATAGAAGATTAGAACTACTCAGTGTAAAATGTTAGTAAAGGCGGGGACTCAGAGCTGGACTGTGTGCTTCATAGCCTTGAGTAAGAGTTACAAACTCGATAAGCTAATGAGGGTAGTCTTATCCCCGATCCAAGTGATCAAATGTGGACCTTTACAAGTTTTCATTTTTAATTTAATTCTCATGTAATTTAGCAACTAAAAGAAATTTCATTTTCATAAATACTTTGCAAAGTAGTGTAGTTCAAATGTTAATTACTTTGATCGAGCTATGACTACAGGCAACCTAAGAGTATCGAAGGCAACAACCTCATCAAGCGTTGGCGAGTAGTACCATCAGTTCTTATCCTTTCCCTTTATTAAAGGTTTTTGATGTAAGAGATACTATTATAAATTTCACTTTGTATCGCTTGTTTAGTACACATTAGCATTTTTTTCATCGCCCTAGCCACCTAGGCCTTAGACTTACACAAGCTTGATGATCCATATGTGGCAAAAACAAATATCCCCAGTGGATCACAAGGATTTAAATACCTTAGGGAAGACTCAAAAACTGTCACCTCCATTCCCTCAATGACTTAGGCAATAGAAGCTAGATAGACAATTTTCAAATTTCCTAAAAGTATTCAAGAAATTAACGATAAATATTCCTTTTGTTGAAGATTTGGAATAGATGTCAAGTTATATGAAGTTTAAGAAGGATATATTAAACAAGAAATGAAGTTTGGAGATTATGAGATAGTTGCACTGAGTGAGGAGTGCAACACTATACTTCAGAAAAAGCTTCCTAAAAAAACTTAATGATCCTGGAAGCTTTACTATCCTTTGTGCTTTAGAGAAATATTTGTATGGAAATATTTATGTGATTTGGGGCAAGCATTAACCTCATGCGCTTACCAATTTTCTGAAGGTTCGGCTTAGGAGAGATTTCTCCCACTACTATAACCCTTCAATTAGTTGATCGTTCGATCACTTATCCAAAAGGGGTTATAGATGTTATGTTAGTGAATATAGATAAATTTATATTTTCTGTAGATTTTATTGTATTAGATATGGAGGAAGTAAGAGAAATACCAATCATATTAGAGAGACATTCCTTGCTACTGGATGAGCTATGATTGATGTACAAAAAAGTGAGTTAATTATTAGAGTCAATGACAAGGAAGTTATTTTTAATGTACTAAAGTCTATAAAATATCTAGATAATGAAAAAGATGATGACTGTTTCAGGATAGAGATAAGGGATTATTTAAGTAGTCACCATTTCCAGAAAACTTTGATAGTAAGACTAAAACACATCAGTTAAAAGAAGAGATTGAAATGGACTTGCATGATGAGTTGAAGATGTTGTTTACTGAACCCTCTAACTATGTTAAAAAGAAGTTTTAGATGTTGGATATAACAGAAAATAGTAAAACTTTAATTCCATCTATTGAAGAACCTCCAGAACATGAGATGAAGGTACTCCCAACACATTTAAAATATGCTTATTTTGAGAATTTATCTACTTCGTCAGTCATCATATCTTTAAATTTGACTCAATTAGAAGAAAAAATTATTAGAGATATTAAGAAATTATAAGAAAGCTTTTGAATGGACTCTTATAAACATTAAAGGGGTTGTACTTCAGTATGTATTGATAGAATCCTAATGGAAGATAAGCATACGCCTAGGACTAATCCTCAGAGGAGGTTGAATCCAATTATGAAAGAAGTTGTGAAAAAAGAAATATTAAAGTGGTTAGATGGTGGTATTATCTATCTAATTTCTGAAAGTATGTGGGTTAGCCCAATACATTTTGTTCCTAAGAAAGGGGGAGTGACTGTAGCTGCGAACAATGAAAAAGAGTTAATCCCTCTCAAACAAGTCATTGCGTGGTGAATTTCTATTGATTATAGAAAATTAAATCTTGCCACAAGGAAAGATCACTTTGTTATACCTTTCTTGGATCAAATATTGGATAGGCTAGTTGGGCATCAATATTTCAATTATTTTAATGAATATTTAGAATACCATCAGATACCTATAGCTTCTGTAAACCTAGAAAAGACAACATTCACAAGTCCCGATGGAACATTTTTATTTAAAAGAAAACCTTCTGGTTTATGCAATGTACCTGCAACTTTTCAAAGGTGCATGATCATTTTTTTGTAATTTAATTGAAAAATGAATTGAAGTTTTATTAGATGATTTTTCAATATTTGTAACCTCATTTGAGTCATGCTTAGATCATTTAGCTAAAGTTCTTAAATGTTGTGAAGAGACATGTGGTGAAGAGACTAACCTAATTCTCAATTGGGAAAAATGTTAATTTATAGTTTCAGGAGGAATTGTTTTAGTGAATAAATTTTTTGATAAATGACATGAAAGTAAATTCAACAAAAATTTAAGTTATTGCCAAACTACCTCCTCTTACTACAGTGAGAGGAGTTAGAAGTTTTTTAAGACAGCTTGGTTTCTACATGTGATATATTAGAGACTTATCAAAAATTTTTAGGAATTTATGACATCTTTTGGAAAAAGATGCAATTTTTTATTTCAACCGGGAATGCCTAAATGCCTTCAATTTATTATCGGAAAACTTAATCACCACACCTATTATAATCTCACCTTATTGGGAGAGACCATTTGAGTTACTGTGTGATATTAGATATTATGTTGTTGGGGCAGTGTCAAGACAAAAGTATGAAAAGATTTTTAAGATTATATACTATACTAGACCTTAATGAAGGCCAGGTTAACCACATTACAATAGAAAATGAATTATTGGCAATAATATAAGCTTTCAATAAATTTAGATCCTATCTTATTGGAGCTACGTACATAATGCATACTGATCACTCTGCCAATTAAAATATTATGCATAAGAAGAATGAGAAACCAAGATTAATCAGATGGGGCCTTCTAAAGCAAGAGTTTGATTTTGAAATAATGGACATAAAAAGATCACATAATAAAATAGTTGAACCTTTATCAAGACTGGAGCAGAAAAACTTGTCAGATTATGAAAGCAAAATTAATGAAAGTTTTCCTCATGGACAACTATATATTATGACTGATAGAAATGTTCTGTGGTATGCTGATATTGTAGACTTTATTATAAGTAACGTTATACCATATGAACTAACATCTCATCAAAGAAGAAAATTTATCTACGATGGCAAATTTTAGTTTTGGGATGAACCATATTTATATAAAAGATGTAAGATCAAGTTATCTAGAGATGTGTGCCATCAGAAGAAACCCAAGAAATTATGCAAAAATGTAACAACTCTGAGTTTAAAGGACATTTTTTACCTGATAAAATAACATTAAAGATTCTACAATTTGGATTTTCTTGACCTAGTCTATTTGAGGATATAAACATATATGTGAAAACTTGTGATAGATGTCAGACAGTAGGCATATTTCTAAAATGAATGAAATACTCCTAAATTTTACTTTTAAAGTGAAAAGTTTTTATGTATGGGGTTTGGATTTTATGGGACCATTTATATCATTTTTGGGAAAGTAATACCTTTTAATGTTGTGAATTATGTTTCTAAATGGATTGAAGCAGTGGCTTTACTTTGCTGTGATGCTCATAGCATTGCAAAATTTTTAAGGAAAAAATATTTTTAGCAGATTTGGAATGCCAAGAATAATCATTACAGATGGGGGAAGTCATTCCAAGAATAAAATAATTGAAACATTAATTGAAAATTTTAGAATTAAACATAGAATTGACATAACTTATCATCCCTAGAACAGTGGTCTAGTTGAAGTTTCCATTCATGAAATTAAAATAATATTAGAAAAAAATTGTAAATCTTAATAAAAAGGATTGGTTTGTTAGACTTGATAATGCAGTATGAGCCTTTAGGACTGCATACAAAACTTATATAAGAATATCACCAACTAGGCTCATATATAGAAAAACACATCATTTGCTAGTAGAACTTGAGCATAAAGCTTATTGGGCGGTAAAAAGAATTTAATTATGATTTGAAATATGTTGGCGAGAAAAAATCTTTACAGTTTAATGAGCTTGAAAATATTAGAAATGAATCTTATGAAAATGATAAAATATATATGAAAAAGATGAAAATTGGCATGATCAAAAGATTCTCAAAAAGGTATTTGAACCTAGACAAGAGGTTTTATTAAATAATACCAGATTAAAATTATTTCCTAAAAAACTTAAGTCTAGGTGGTCGGGGCGATTTATTGTGATAAAATTCTATCCAATTGGAGTTATGGATATCAAAAATCCAAAAAAGAAAATTGTATTTAATGTGAATGGGCAAGGACTTAAACTTTATCATGGCAGTAGGAGGACTGAGGTGAATGAAACTCTGTTGTTGGGTCAAGCAAAGTAAACATTGGATAAGTCGAGCCGATGATGTTAAATAAGCATTTTGTGGGAGGCAACCAATAACTAACTATGTGGATTGATTTATTTTGTTTATGTTGTAATGTTTTATAGCTGTGTAGTTATTAAGTGATAATGAGACCAACATGATGAGAATAATTAGGAGGATCGTGCCACTGATGACAGTTAGTATTCGCTTTTATGTGTTGAACTCTGATTTGTAGATGTCTATTGTCTGCATGCCATTGTGTTTGTTTGTCAGTTTCTCTGTATCTGCTATCAGTTTATGTAGGATTTATGTTTGTTTGTTTGTTTGTTTTGAAGTGATGTACATATTTATGTGTTTGAACTGTGTTTGTATCATTTTTTCTATGGAACAAACATGGATTTATGTTGAAATTAGACTTTGTTTATATTCATGCCTTATTAATATATAGCATTTCTCAGTATTAAATTGCAAACAAAAAATTTATATGTCTACTTTTTTTAGTACCTATACTATGATTATGCTTCCTTTTCAAATTAGTTAAATTTTTATCATGTATTTATGAATTGTAATTCTTATTCCAACTATGTTTATTTGTAGAGATTGTAAAAAATTTTAAAATAAAGTTTGGCAGAGGAAAAAAAAATTTTTCAAAGTTAAACTTTTTTTGTCCTTAAGAGACTACAAATAAATTTAATTTGAAA
>NW_018217971.1:530622-530936 GCF_001263595.1 Phalaenopsis equestris | reverse complement strand
CAAATTGGCCAAATTGGGTCATGTGGTAGTTGAAAGAAATAAAATTGGAAATATTTGGGATTTATTGGGATTTTCTGAGAATTTTAGAATTTTGGAGATTTTGGGTCAAAGAGGGGGCAGTTAGGTAACTTGGGGGTGTCTGGGGCAAAAGACCCAAGATGAGCATTTCAAGTAGAATTGGATAGATATCCATTATAAATGAACCATGGATCAATGAAATCCCCATTTTGGGTTCTTATGTATTGGTCTTATCCAGGGTATTGTGAGGATATTGTGTACATTAACTCCAAACCAACACCCAGGGTCAATCCTAA
>NW_018217971.1:530234-530612 GCF_001263595.1 Phalaenopsis equestris | reverse complement strand
CAAGTAGCCCTATAGGAACTCTTCTTGAGTTTCCTCATAATGATCTTACCTACTAAATGCTAGAGGTTAGGACCAATATGTAGAACTTCAAGTTGAGTAAAGAGAAGATTTTTGAGTTTCTAATGGTGAAAGTACCTTGTCTAGTTTTCTAAGACTAGTCAGTTGGAAAAATCCTATGGCTAGACCTAGGCTACTAAAGAAGTTTCTAGACCTCAACCAAAAGTGAGGTCAACATATACAAATTTCAATAAGTAAATACAACTTATCTCTAATTCCTCCCCAAGCAAACTCCTCGAAGTTCCTCTAAATCTCTTCCTTTCTTTACAGCACACAGAATTCTCCTTCGAAGCGGCAAGGAGGAAGAAATCTCTCACTTTC
>NW_018217971.1:525860-530019 GCF_001263595.1 Phalaenopsis equestris | reverse complement strand
CTAGACTCTCGGGAAAAACCCGTCGTCGGCGGCGTCGAGCCCGCTGTCGGCGCCCAAGATCAAATCTTCATATTTTGGTCTTTTTTCCTCTAAATTTGCTCCTTTTGCATCTTTTTATTCCAATGACCATAATTCAACATACCTGCAAAAAAGCATCAAAAATACATTTCATCAAAAATACATTTCTTTAAAGTACAATATCATCAAAATCAGTGTAAAATAGGTATGAAAATCTCAACATATTTTCCTTTGGTCATAAATCCACAATGAGGGAAGAATCAAGCGAACCCTTTGGGAAATGTAAAAAATCAAGAAGATACTAACTATAGACCTTATTATCCTCCAGATTTTAACAAAAAGTTACAATTCCAATACTAGAGAAGATCACTTTCCTTTTTCTTTTTTGGACTAAATGTTAGATAGACTGGCGGGGCACAAATATTTTTGCTTTTTAGATGGATATATTGGTTATCATCAAATTCCTATTACTCCCAAGGATCAAGAAAAGACAAAATTTACTAGTCCTTAGGGTACTTTTGCTTTTAAACGAATGCCCTTTGGTTTATGTAATGCACCTACAATGTTTCAAAGATGTATGATGTCTATATTTTGCGATTTAATTAAAAAATGAATAGAAGTTTTTATGGATGACTTTTTAGTGTTCGAAACTTCATTTGAATCATGTTTAAATCAATTAGAAAAAGTTTTAAAATGACGCGAAAAGACAAATTTAATATTAAATTGGGAGAAATACCAATTTGTGGTTGCAGGACGAATTGTACTTGGACATAAAATTTCTGAAAAAATAGTATAAAAGTAGATCTGATGAAAATTTAAGTTATAGGTAAACTACCTCCTCCTACTACAATGAGAGGGGTTAGAATTTTTTTAGGACATATTGGTTTCTACAGGCGATATATTAAAGATTTTTCAAAAATTACTAAGGCTCTATGCCAATTATTAGAAAAAGATGCAAATTTTGATTTCAACCAAAAATACATTAATGCCTTTGAATTATTAAAATAAAAATTAATTAATGCTCCTATAATAGTTTCACCTGCTTGAAAGAAACTATTTGAGCTAATGTGTGACGCCAATGATTATGCAATTAGGGTTATATTAGGATAAAGATATGATAATCTTTTTAAAATTATATATTACGCAAGTAGAACTCTTAATGAAGCTCAAATTGATTATATAACTACTGAGAAATAGTTATTGACAATTGTCTATGCTTTTTATAAGTTCAGATCATATCTTATTGGAGCTAAATATATTATGCATATTGATCAATCTACTATAAGATATTTGATGCAAAAGAAGGACGTGAAACCAAGATTAATTAGATGGATCCTTCTGATGCAAGAATTTGATTTTGTGGTAGTATATAGGAATGGATCTAATAATCAAATAACAAATCATTTATTTAAGCTGGAACATGAAAAATCATTTAATTATGAAAGTAAAATTAGCAAAAAGTTTCTTGATGAACATCTATACACTATTAATGAATAGCATGTGTCATGGTATGCAAACATAGTGAACTATATTATTATTGATCTTTTACCATATGGATCAACAATGCAACAACAGAAAAAATTTATTCATCATGCAAAACTTTACTTTTCGGATGACCCATATTTATATAAGCAATGTAAAGTTTGGGTTATTTAAATATGTGTATCATATGAAGAAACTGAAAAAAAAAATATTAAAAAATGTCATGGTTCTGAATTTGGCGGACATTATGGAATTGGTAGAACAACATATAAAATTTTATAATATAGATTTTATTGGTCTATTCTATTTAGGGATGTTAATACATATATAAAAACATGCGATCGATGTCAGCGAGTAGAAAATATTTCAAAAAGGAACGAAATGCCCCTAAATTTTATATTGGAAGTTTAATTTTTTTATGTTTGGGGATTGGATTTTATGAGACCATTTGTACCCTCTTTCAAAAATTTATATATATTAATTATAGTAGACTATGTTTCCAAATGGATCAAAGAGTTCCTTTACCTTGATGTGAAGTTAGGAGTGTTTAAAAATTTTTAATGAAAATATTTTAACAAGATATAGAATTCCTAGAGTAATCATTACACATGGGGGATCTCATTTTAGAAATAAAATAATTAAATAATTGGTAGAAAAATATGATATAGAGCATAGGATCTCCATTGCTTATCATCCCTAGACTGGTGGACTAGCAGAATTATCTAACCGTGAAATTAAAAGAATATTGGAAAGACTATAAATCCTAACAAAATGGATTGGTCTGCTACATTAGATGTTGTGTTATGGGCTTACAGAATAGTTGTTATACAAATGTCTCCATATAGACTTATTTTTAGAAAGAAGTGTCACTTATCAGTAGAATTGGAGCATAAAGCTTATTGGGTTATTAAAGAATTCAATTTTAAATTAAAAATACTGGTGAGAAAAAATTATTGCAACTAAATGAGCTCGAAGAAATAAAAAATGAATCTTATGAAAATGTTAAAATTTAAAAGGAAAAAAAAAATTGGCATGATTCATCAAGGAGTAGTAACTCTTGCTGGGGATTGGAGAGTGGGTTTCAAAATTAGCAAGTTTCAGGTGTTTTTGGAAGATGGAATCAATATTTAGGTACTGACTTTGAAATGAGAATTGAAATTTATGTATCAATTCCAAAAAATGAGATTCAAAATTTAGGTATTTGAACCTAGACAAGAAGTTTTGTTGTATAACACTAGATTGAATTTTTTTCATGATAAGCTTCAGTTCAGGTGGTTAGGGCCATTTATTATTAAAAAATTCTACCCATATGGAGTTGTGGATATTGAGGATCCAAAAACTAGAAAATATTTAAATTTAATGGACGTAGGCTAAAACCTTATATTGATGGACACAGATCAATTTTTAAAGAGGTTTAATGTTGGGTCACCCAGAGTAAAAACTGAGAATGTCGGGCTGACGACATTAAACCAAGCACTTTGTGGGAGACAACTCATAGTTATTTGTGTAATTGTTTTCAATTTTTTTTACGTAATATAAGCTCTTACGATTAAATTCTATGTGTTATGGAGACTTACATGTTAATAAAATGCATAAAAACATTTTAATTATTAAAATTTATGGAAGGTATGAGAGTTATTTTTTACCTCAAGCAAAGAAGTGCAAAAGAGTGCACTGGTGCCTAAGCACTTGTTTCACGGAGCACTGGTCATTTAAAGATTAATCTCAATATCTCAGATCATGTTAAATTAATCTTAAAAATATAGTTGATTGAGGACAAATAAAATTTAGTTTATTTCTTGTTAAAATAAATTTTTCATCCCCTCAAACTTAAGTTTTTAAGTAATTTTTAAAAATATTTTAGTACAAAATTTAGTAGGTGAAAGAAAAGAATAAATGCATGAAAATAAAAACTGACTGTTGAGGATTTCTGATTATGAAACTGGGCTCTATTATACTGCAGGTACTAACTTTAAAAACATACATACAAGCTTTAAAGCATTAAATGAGGCATAATATATTCTAAATAATTTGCTGAGAATTAAAAAACAGAAATACAAAAACTAAAAAATAAAAATTGAAAATACTAAAAATGCAGGAAGAGTAAAAATCTACTGTTACTATTACAATTTCAGTCCACAACACAACATAAAAGTCCTTACTTCAACTGTTCCCAAATAAAAGTGCATCACAATAAAATCACAAATAACAAACAAACATAAAAAAAAAACTAAACTCGACTCATAAAAATATCACTCTTCATTGCCTTCCTCCTCCTCATCATCATCTTCTTCTTCTTCTTCTTCTTCATCATGAATAGGAACATAATGAGTGAAACTGGGGCAAGGAGGAAATTCCACATTAGGCTCTGATCCCTAGATATTGCTAATATGCACATTAAAACAATAATTCAAATTAAATTTCACTTATATTTCCTTACTTCGCAACAAAACCAAATACTTGATGCTGAAGTAAAATAAGATTTTAACTTTTAATTTATATATATTGGGATACTAAGCAAGTATACGTATCATTATCAAGTAATATAGAACTTTTTGATTAAGACCTGAATATCGAACCCACAAGGAGAATACGCAATATGCACTATTGAACAATAAACTTTCTATTTTTAATAAAAAGATAATTATCTAAACTATAG
>NW_018217971.1:516713-525447 GCF_001263595.1 Phalaenopsis equestris | reverse complement strand
TTTAATGTCCTCTAACTCTACACCCTTGAATGAATATTTCCCTATTTATTTGCACTAAATCATATGAACTACATTTTGAAGTGCATGGATTTAAATCATAACAACTTCTTCCACATTGAAGATCAATACTTTCCATAATTATCTAAATTTCACTCTTCTTGATATAAGTCTTTTACTTATAAATATAATAATAGTTTTGAAAATTATTTTTAAAAATCATTTTAATAAAAGAAATTCAAGTATTAAAAATAAAAGTCTCAATTATCTAAATTTTTCTGAAATATAATTTTTCTTACTAAAGATAGTCACTTATATCAATCATTTTCTATACTGAAAATTTTTTAACTTAAAGTTTTTCTTCATTACTTAAAATTTTAAATAAATTTTCTTACTCATTTCTAAAATCATATTTTACTTCCCTAATATAACTTCATATACATAATCAAATTTTCTTTTAAAATCAAATTCACTTGTAGTACATTTGGGAACAAATAAAATTCCAGTTTTGAAAATATTTTTCATCCCCCCAAACTTAAATTCTTAACAAATTAAAGAGTTTAGCATTAGATATATATAAGTAGGAATGAAAGTTCAAAAATAACATGCTAACAGAAATTTTAAACCCTAATGATACAAGTATAACTAAAAACAGGAGTAAAATTAATTTTATTGATCAAATTTTTTATATTTTCATTTTACTTTAACATGTAGAGATTTAAATAGACTTTTAAACAGTGGGTATAAAGATAAAAACAAACATACACACTACTGACATCACAATCTTAACAAAAGGACAAACTTGCAAACATGATAAAAGGAAAATAAAGGGTAGCAGTTTCTGATTTCAAGTTTAAGATCTAAGTTAGAAAGATTTTCTACTTTATAATAGATATGAAATTAAGTTTAGTTTTAAAATAACTAAATCACACTACTAAACACAAAATAATCTAAAATTTAAAAATAAAATATTAACTACCACAAACGTCATAATAATAGTAAAACATAAAAGTCAAAAACACTACATAGTCCAAAATAACACATAGATGCAAATGTAGCAAGCTCAGACTACATAGTTCATATCATATTAGAATCATAAAATGAATTTCTCAGCTCTACTCTTCATCCTCAGAATCACCACTGTACCATTTTTCTGTCAGCTCATAATCAGGATATCGAGGATATGGAGGATATTACACTCCTGATTTACCTCTAATCAGGTAGGGTATCTAGGATATGGAGGAAATTGCACTCCTTCGCTACCCCTAATGAGGCTCTCCAAAGATGAGTTAAATTTCTCTTAATAATCACTTTTTATCCTATTATACCTATCAATATGCTCTGCAAAGCGCTCTAAATTTTGTACTCTATCAACGATAAAATTAATATTATTCATCATACTCTGCAATAATTGATCTTGGGTCTCAATAGACTCACCTCGAGATGTAGAAACACGTGAGGTAGATGGTTTAGATGTAGAAGCAACAGAGGTAGAAGCATCAGACATCTCCATTCCATAGCTCCAAGAAAATCCTCCTCTCTAACCAAAAATTGAATGCTCAGAATATGTCTTCACATTCACCTTAGTAATGGAATTTAGAGGTAATAATACTTCCTACCAGCTATCATATTTAAGTCCAGCCTGATCACACAAAGAAAAGATCAAGGAAGTAAATCCCAGACCTGCAATTGTAACAGCTGTAGTAGAACTGATGATAATCTGGTAGATCAAAGCTCCAATGTTGATGAGCTTTCCCTCTTGAATACAATAGTTTAACATCGCTCTTTCTTTGGTCACTTCACTGAGATGATTGGTCGGAAGCAAACTAGCAGAAATGAAATAGTGTCAGGCCTTTGAAGGTGCACATAACTTTGAAGATGGGAAGTTGACTCTCCTCTCATTAGTGATCTTCCAAAGTCCTCTCCCAATAGTCAAGTAAGAAATAATCTCGCCTAACTCTGCTTCAGTAGGACTATAATTTGCATAAAAACATAATGTATCCGGTTGATTACCTCTGGCAAATAAGGTAAGAACTTTCCTCGAACCCCATAAATCATAACTTGATTGTCTTCAACTTCAGGAAGATTTGCATAGAACTACCTCACAACAGATATAACTGCCACAACAGAGAAACAACATAATTGCTCCCATTGTTGGCAAACAATTAAATCTTCCACGTCTCCACCCAGATTTCTAAAATATTGCTCTTGAATCAGTTTGTGTAATTGCAATGCATCACTATAGCGATCTTGAGCTTTTGAACTAGCAAGTTTACTCGAATCAAAAGGGGCTTTGCCTTTGCTCCTCTTCATTCTTGGTGCCATTCTACAAATTTGATAAATTCCAATAATAACTTCAAGCAATCAAGTTTAAATCACTAAACTAAACTTCCAAAAGCACAAACAAAACTTCCCTGCAATTTCCATAGATTTTTCCTCATTTTTCACCATGAATAGTGAATTTTCGAATTTCTTCAAATGTGCTCAAAATACATGGTGAAAATCCAAAAATTTTACATAGAAGTAAAGCTATTACCTAAAGGAACTTGGATCTAGCAAATCCAACTCGATTCCACAAAGAAATCTCAAAATTTCACTTGCCCTTGCCCTCAAAATCGCAAACTCGAGTTGGGAATCGCATTTTTGAGAGGTTGAAGGTGACGGAAGGCATAAAAATGGTGATTTTCGAGCCAAAATTTCTCTTGGCTCAAAAATTCACTTTTAACCATTCGCGAACCAGTTTTCGTGAACCGGCGCTTAAGCGTGGGTAAGTAGCGCTTAGCCGCCTGCCTCTCGAGTTTATTCGCACTTAAGCGCGAGATGTGGCGCTTAGGTGCTAGTGCACAATTTTTTAAAATTTCAAATTAAAGTAAAATGCATTATTTTCCTAAGTAAGCCACCTCTAAATGGTCTCATAACACTTAAATCACTATTTTCAACTTTTTGTATCTCTCCTTTATCTCAAAATTCTCTTTAATAACTATTTCAATTCGAGGCTATAATTTGAGGCTAAAACAACACAAAATTTCACACAAACAAACTTATATTAATTCGCAAACAAGTACAAATAAATTTAAACACTTAGTTTTCATGCCAAATAGTCTTAGATCAGAAAATTTTCCTAAATACAACACTTAACAATCTTTCACAATTAAACACCTAAGTAACACAAACACTAAAAGCAAGTCTCAAACACTAAAACACTTAAAGACAAAGAATTTAAACACACAAAAACATAACATTTAACATATAACTTAATTCCATTCTTCATTAAAAGGAACAAATTCAGGTCTTTCATTTTTCATTAGTCTCTCTTGGGGCAACTGGAATATAAAGTTGATAAAATGGACGGTGGTGACGTGCTCTGATGCAATCTTCTTCAATCCACTTTTGCTTAAGAAACACCGTATTTGCTTCCTCTCAATAACTGGTGTGGATAAATTGTCTTTTCAATTGCCATCCAATATGCTCAAGATGTGCATGAATCTCCAATACCTTAGTCTCCAATACAGACATGGTATTTTCAATTTTGTTGATCTTCTCTGATATTCCTTCAATACTAACAGCTGAGAAACCGTTATACAACTCCTGTGCACTTTAACTAATGAATTTCTTCCTCATGGTCTTCTCTTTCTTCTTCAAATCCATTTCCCATGAAGACGTCATCTTAAAATCTTTTTCTCTCTTAAACTTTAGGGCTAAAAATGATCTGGGTGAAATTCTTTCACTAAACCCTTTTATTTATAGGTCTAAATCCTTCCAATAACTCCTAGACACTTTTAGAAAATGCCTTGGCACGTTTTTACTAACTTCTAGGCCATTTTGCCTTCTAGAATATTAATTTCGCACATGTTTTTAAACTGTCGCGCTTAAGCGTCAGTGCACATTTTTGCAATAGTCAACTTAATGTTTAAATTCTCATTTTAACATGTCGAGATCACTAAATAAAGTCTTAAAATCAATCTAACAGATAATAGTCTCAAAAATGTTACCCCAAATTTTCTTAAACACACATAAAACAACAATCAAAGTAAAAACACACTGATAACTATGGGTTGCCTCCCACGAAGCGCTTAGTTTTACGTCGTCAGCCCGATGTAACCAGTGCTTTCTCTGGTTGACCCAACATCATTCCATCATTAAACTTATGCTTATCCCCTATAAAATAAGTTTTCAGTCTATGTCCATTAACTTTAAATATTTTCTCATACATAGGATCTTTAATATCCACAACTCCATAAGTATAAACTTTAATAACAATAAATGGGCCCATCCACCTGGACTTAAGTTTGCCTGGAAAAAATCTTAACCTTGAATTATATAGCAAAACTTGTTGCCCTGGCTAAAATTTATTAGTAAGAATCCTTCAATCATGCCACATCTTCATCTTTTCTTTATAAATTTTGACACTTTCATAAGATTCATTCATTATCTATTCAAGCTCATTTAATTGTAATAATCTTTTCACACCAGCATATTTCAAATTATAATTGAACTCTAATCGCCCAATATGCCTTATGCTCAAGTTCAACTGGTAAGTGACAAGCTTTTCCAAATATTAGCCTATATGAGGACATTCCTATAGGAGTTATGTATGCAGTCCTATAAGCCCCCAAGGCATAGTCAAGTTTGACTGACCAATCTATTTTTTTTTTGGATTCACAGATTTTTCCATAATTTTTTTAATTTCCCGATTGGATAATTCAGCCAAACTACTTGTCTGAGGATGATAAGCAATAACAATCCTATGATTTATATGATATTTCTTTAATAATTTCTCCATCATGACATTTCTGAAATGACTTCCCCCATAAGTAATGATAACTTTTGGCATCCCAAATCTACAAAATATATTCATTTTCAAAAATTTTGCAACACTTTGAGCATCACATTGGGGTAAAGCAACAACTTCTATCCATTTGGATACATAGTCCACTACTAAAAGAATATATAAATTTTCAAAAGATGGTATAAATGGTCTCATGAAATCTAATCCCCAAACATCAAATATTTCAACTTCTAGCATATAATTGAGGGGAATCTCATTTCTTCTAGAAATATTGCCTACTCTTTTTTATCACAAGTTTTGATATAGGCATTAACATCTCTAAAAATTATAGGCCAATAAAATCTAGATTGTAAAATTTTATATGTTGTTTTATCAACACCAAAATGTCCCCCAAAATCAGAATTATGACATTCTTGGATAATATCATAAGTTCCTTCTAATGGTACACATCTTCGAATAATCAGATCCTTTCCTTGTTTATATAAAAATGGGTCACACAAAAATAAGTCTTGGCTTCAGAAATAAATTTCTTCTTCTATTGGTACGTCATGACATAGGGTATAATATCAATAATAATAAAGTTCACAATGTCTGCATACCACGGAACACACCACTCATTAATAGTGAATAATTTTTCATCTGGAAAATGTTCATTAATTTCATTTTCAAAACAGAGTGGTTTTTCTTATTCAATCCTAGACAAATGATCAGCAATTTGATTTTCAATCCCCTTCCAATCTACTATTACAAAATCAAATTCTTGCAAAAGTAGAATCCATCTTATAAGTCTAGGTTTATCATCCTTTTTTTTTATTAAATACTTAATAGCAGAATGATCTGTATGCACTAAACAATGAGTTCCAATTAAATATGATCTAAATTTATCAAAAACATATACTATTGCTAATAACTCTTTTTCAGTTGTTGTATAATTAATTTGAGTTTCATTAAGAGTTTTACTAGTATAGTAAATAACTTTAAAAATTTTATCATATCTTTATCCTAAAACACCTCCAATAGCATAATTACTAGCACCACACATTAATTCAAAAGGTTTTTCCTAGTTTAGTGAAACTGTAATTAGTTCAGTGATTAGTTTTTCTTTTAATAACTTAAAAGCTTTTATGCATTTCTTATCAAAATTAAAAATTACATCTTTCTCCAATAAATGGAATAAAGGCTTAGCAATCTTTGAAAAGTCTTTAATATATCTTCTGTAGAATCCAGCATGTCCTAAGAAACCCCTAATTTCCCTTACATTTGTTGGATAAGGTAAATTAGTGATCACTTGAATTTTAGCAGGATCTACTTCTATACCATTTTTTGATATTTGATGTCCTAATACAATTCCTCCTGCTATCATAAATTGGCATTTTTTCCTAGTTAAGGACTAAATTTGTTTCTTCATAGCGTTTAAGAACTTTGGATAAATGTTGTAAACATGAGTCAAATGAAGTTCCAAACATTGAAAAGTCATCCATAAATACTTCAATCCCTTTTTCAATTAAATCACAAAAAATTGCCATCATACATCTTTAAATTATAGCATGGGTATTCTTCTAAAAGCAAAAGTACCATAAGGACTGGTAAACATTATTTTCTCTTGATCCTCAGGAGATATTTGAATTTTGTGATAACCAGTATATCCATTCAAAAAATAAAAGTATTTATGCCCAGCTAGTCTATACAACATTTGATCTAGAAAGGGTAATAAAAAATAATTTTCCTAGTAGCAAGATTTAATTTTCTATAATCAATGCATATTCACCACCCTGTAGCTTATCTAATAGGTATTAACTCATTATGTTCATTTACAGTTACAGTTACTCTTCCTTTCGTAGGAACACAATGAATTGGACTAACCCATGCACTATCTGAAATAGGGAAGATAATTCCAACATCTAACCACTTTAAAATTTTATTCTTTACAACTTCTTTCATAACAGGATTCAATCTCCTTTGCGGATCAGCCCTGGGTTTGAAGTTCTCTTCCATATGAATTATATGCATACAAATTGAAGGACTGATTCCTTTAATATCAGCAATTGTCCATCCAAATGCTTTCTTCAAATTTTTCAGAATTTTCATCAACCTTTCTTCTTCTTCCATTGTTATCTTTGAGGAAATTATAACTGATAAAATAGAGGAATCTCCTAAAAAGGCATATTTTAAATGATCAGGAAGTAACTTCAACTTTAGTTCTAGAGGTTTTTTAATAGATGGACAAAATGATTTATCTTTGTCTATCGTGTCCAAAACTTCAAAACTTTCTTGAACATAGTTTTAATTTTCCTTAAAAAGATCTTCACATTGATTTAATTCCTCTTCTTGCTCGTGTTCCAAATCTTGTACTTCAGATTTTTATTCATAAGTAGTTCTAAAATGGCATTCACTTAGATATCTTATAACAACCATCCCATAGCATTCATTATCTTTACCTTTTGCAGGGTGTTTCATTAATTTTAAAATGTTAAAAGTAATAGTTTGATCATTGACGCGCATTGTTAATTCCCCTTTCTGCACATCTATCATTGCTCTTCCTATTGCTAGGAAAGGTCTCCTCAAAATGATAGGTATCTCTTTATCTTCCTCCATATCTAGCACAATGAAATCAATAGGTAAGATAAATTGAACCACTTTCACTAGGACATCTTCTATAACTCCTTTAAGGTATGTTATTGAACGATCTGCTAACTGCAGAGTTACAGTAGTAGGGGTTATTTCTCCTAATCTCATTCTCTTAAATATTGATAATGGCATAAGGTTAATGCTTGCACCTAAATCACATAAAGCTTTCCCATAAAATCTGCCTCCTATTACACATGAACTTGTAAAGCTACCAGGATCTTTAAGCTTTTCAGGAAGCTTCTTCTGAATTTTTGCACTGCGCTCCTCACTAAGTGCAATAGTCTCATAATCTTCAAACTTCTTTTTCCTGTTGAGAATATCTTTTATAAACTTTACATAGCTCGGCATTTGTCTAAGAATTCAGCAAATGGAACATTAATTGTAAGCTTCTTGAAAATTGCTTATCCAACTTATGCTGACAATGTCTCTGAGGAAATAGAGGTGGTGGTTTTTCCAAATCAATTTTTAGTGGAGAAATAGGTCTCTCAGAATCTTTTGAAGCGTCCTCTTTTGATTCTTCAATTTCTTCTCTCTCTACTTCAATTTCTTTTTGAACCCGGCCTTCCAACTGTCTTCCGCTTCTAAGTTGAATGGCTTCTACTTGTTCTTTATTCTAGACTTTTAGATTTGATTCAATATTACTATGAAGTGTTTCTTGTTATATATTACTTAATTAATTTGTTATTTGCCCAAGTTGATTCTCAATATTTCTAATTATAGCTCCTTGACTTTGTAATTGATTTTTCATTTGTAACACCACTTCTTCTATAGACAACTTCTTCTCCTTAAACTGTGTATTGTTGTTGCAACCTGGAGGATAAGTAGATCTATAATTATTATTCCCTTATTTGTTCCAATTTCCCAATGGGTTTCCTTGGTTGTTCCCCCATTGCTGATTATTACCACCCGAATTGTTATTCCAGTTAAAGTTGGGATGGTTCTTCTAACCTGGTGTTGACCTCACTTTTGGTTGAGGTCTAGAAACTTCTTTAGTAGCCTAGGTCTAGCTATAGGACTTCCCTATTGACTAGTCTTAGAAAATTAGAAAAGGTACCCCCACCATTAGAAATTCAAAACTCTTCTTTTTACTCAACTTGAAATTCCACATAATGATCTTAACCTCTAGCATTTAGTAGATGAGATCATTATAAGAGAATTCAAGAAGAGTCCCTATAGGATTACTTGGCTTTAGGATTGACCCTGGGTGTTGACTTGGAACTAGGGTACACCATATCTTCACAATACATTAATCCATGGTTCATTTAGAATGGATATCTATCCAATTAAATGTGAAATGCCTAACTTGGTCTTTTGCCCCGA
>NW_018217971.1:510587-510967 GCF_001263595.1 Phalaenopsis equestris | reverse complement strand
TTTGTAATTGATTTCCTATTTGTAACACCACTTCTTCTATAGATAACTTCTTCTCCTTAAACTGTGTATTACTGTTGAAACCTTGAGGATAAGTAGATCTATAATTATCATTCCCTTGGTTGTTCCAGTTTCCTAATGGGTTTCCTTGGTTGTTCCCCCATTGTTGATTGTTAATTATTCTAGTTAAATTTAGGATGGTTCTTCCAACCTGGGTTATAATAATTTGAATATAGGTTATTCTGCTTATTATTTATGAAATTCAAAGTTTCTAATGATGCTTGAGAATCTACAATTTGGCCTAATGAATTCTATTCAATCATGGAAATTGGTTGAGAAAAATTCATTCCAAATTGGTCTAACTTCCTTGAAATTGCAACAAC
>NW_018217971.1:415118-510566 GCF_001263595.1 Phalaenopsis equestris | reverse complement strand
TAATATAGTAAATGCATTAGTTTCATGAATATTGGCTACTTTCTTAGGATTTACCCTCTCAGAAGGCCATTAAAAATTATCGGTATTCATTTCTTCCATTAAAGTATAAGCGTCATGAAATGATTTTGACATTAATGAACCATCAGTAGCGACATCGATAATTGATCTAAGAGATCCAACTAATCCATTAAAGAAAGTTTGAACTAATCTAGTATAGCATGGTGTGGACACTTTCTTAAGAGCTCTTTAAATCTTTCCCATGCTTCATAAATAGATTCCCCTTCAAACTGATTAAAAGATGTAGTATCATTTCTAAGCTTTGCAGTTTTTTATGGAGGAAAATACTTAGCAAGGAATTTTTATGCTAAATCGCCCAAAGTTCTGATAGATTTAGGTGCTAATGAATTCAACCACATCTTAGCTTTATCCCCCAGTGAGAAAGGAAATAACCAAATTTTCTTGGGATTTGGGCATCATCTGATACACCATCGTATTTAAATATAATGCACAATTCTAGAAAATTGATAAGATGTAAATTTGGATCTTCAGTTGGTGATTCTCAGTTGGTGATGATCTTCAGTTGGTGATTCCCCAAACTGATTATTTGATACAATTTAGATAATAGCAGGTTTAAGCTCAAACGATTTATCTACTACAGTAGGTTTTTGAATACTACAATGAAGTTTATCTACAGTAGGGTTGACATAATCCCTTAAAGGTCTAAATGTTTGATGAATTTCAACATTTTGATTATTTTGGTCTGTCATTTATGTAATTTTTTTGGATTTTTCAAAATTTATAATTTTTTTTTCTCTTTTCTGATTTTTCTAATAGTTCTTTCTAATTTAGAATCGTAGGGCACTAGTCCTTTAAAACCTCAACTACGCATACACTAACATAAAATAAAATAAAATAAAATAAACAAAACAAAATAAAATAACATAAGATAAACTTAAAGTTTAAATAAAACTTTCTAAAAATAGAAAATTTTCTTTTAAAATCAATTTCTTCCCGGCAACGGCGTCAAAAACTTGATCCCTAGATACTGCTAATATGCACAATACAACAATAATTCAGATTATATTTAACTTATATTTCCTTACTTTGCAACAAAACTAAAAACTTAATCTTGAAAAAAAATAAGAATTTAACTTTTAATTTATATATATTGGGATATCGCGCAAGTATATGTATCGTTATCAAGTAATATAAAATTTTTTATTAAGACCTGAATATCAAACCCACAGGGAGAATCCACAATATGCACTATTGAACAACAAACTTTCTATTCTTAATAAAAAGATAATTATCTAAACTAAAGATGATTTTTGCAGTAATAAAAATTTAAATATTTTTTTATATTTTTAATATTTTGATAGAACAATAATAACTTAAAAAGATAACTAGAGTTTTTATAGAAGAAAAACACTAAATATGAAAATATCTTTCTTCTTATTATGAATCAGTAATAAGTATAGCAATTCTGATGTAGAAGTATGAAAATTGTGTTCTGCCAAATAGGAGCAATATTATTCTTTACCCTTACTAAAGATGCTATAAAGAACATTGGCTAATTTAAAGTTTGAATAGTTCTGAAGACCGGCTAGGCAGGGAAGATACTAGTTCTCACTCTAGAGTTCCCTCGATTCCCTCCACCTGGGGGCTAACATTCTTGTATCAGAACCTAAAACAATAAACCAAGTTGGGGGCTTTAATTTGTCACTTTAAAGTCCTCTAACTCTACACCCTTGAATGAATATTTCCCTATTTATTTTGCACTCAATCATATGAACTACATTCTCATTCATACAACCTCATGTGATTCTTTCCAATTGTTGATTGAGACAATACCAGCCCGGTTCTTACATGTTCTCACAATAAATTTTAACATCTGGATTGGTCAAATCAAGACGTAAATGAAGTGCATGGATTTAAATCATCACAACTTCTTCTACATTGAAGATCAATACTTTCCACAACTTCCGTCAACAACAAGTCTCAATTAAAACCAAAAGTAGTCTCAAAATAAAAAGATAAAAACTTATCTCAAATCCTCCACCAAACTCTTGAAGTTCCTTTGATTCTCTTCTCTTTATAATAACTCAAAATAAAATAACAAAAATGATAAAATAAAAGTAAAAGTGGTACTTGAAAATCTCTCCGAACTAACTCCTCAAATGAGAACTTTCAAAACTTTCCAATACTTTCAGGATATCTTTCAAAGTCCCAATCTTCTTTATTTTATAATTTTCCAAAAGGTCCCTTGGTTTCTCTTCAAAATATGTCTAGATTCGATGTATTTCCCTAAGAAATGCATCCTTTTATGATAATTTATGGTTATAACCACCTATTAAGTCAATGGGTGTCTTAAAAACCTCTTCAAAATTTGTAGAAACCAAATTTACTCGTCCAATAATTGCCATTGGAGCTTAAGCGCAGGGCCTTTGGTGCTTAAGCGTGGCTTTCTCTATTTAACCGGCGCTTAAGCGTCGGATCTGGCGCTTAGGCGCCAAGACTCTTTTGCTCTTTTGCACATTTTTCACCTTTTTGCTCCAAATTTGATCCTTTTTTCACTCCTTTAAGCATTTTTCACCCTTTTTACCTGTATCTGCAAGAAAAATACAAAAATACCTTCCATTAAAGCGCAATATCACAAAAAATAGGCATAAAAATTTGTGTAAAAATACTATATATTTTTAGTTATATCAGACTCACCCCTAAGATGTCTTACCATAACATTCTCAAAATATATATCATGTTGAACTCTTCTCTGCTGATATTCATCATTATAAGCATTTCTTGCTCCAATCTCTCCAATCTGACTCTGTATATTAGTTATGCCCATTTGTTGAATCACAAGCCGCTCCATAATGCTTTCCAGTGATGCAGAGCAAGAAGTAGATGCTCCTACAGCTAATGTAGAGGGTATATCCCTTCTACTACCTCTAGATTCAATAAATGATTCCATTCTCTGAATCATATGCTTTGCAATAGGATTTTGTGGCTGTAATCTTTCTTCATTTCTATGAGACTCTACTCTTGATTGCTCACATAAAGTAAAAATCAGGGCAGGAATTCTCAAATCACCAGCTATAGAACTATAAGCTATACTTCGAGCAAGATGAATTATGAGTGGACCAACATTTATTGCTTTCATTTTCTGAATGCAAAAGTTCAACACTGCTCTATCTTTTTTCACATCAGGAAGATGATTTGTTGGTAATAACTTACCAGGAAATGAGGTGATGTAATACCTTTGACTGACTAATCAATAGGGAAGTAGAGAAGTTAACTATTAGTTTCTTTTCTTTTTCTTTTCTTTCTTTTTTTTTTACTTTCAGGCAAGGATTACTCTGACTGACTAATCAATAGGGAAGTAGAGAAGTTAACTATTATGTTATTCTTAATCTTCCATTCTCCTTTTCCATCAGTCAAAAAAATAATTGCTTCATCCAGTTATGAATCATTCATCATGAATGTAATGTACTCATCATGATATATATTCCTTAGCCCATGAAAAGTATTGAACTGATCAACAGTAAATTTTACTTGCTTACCTCTAACCAAGATGTGATCACCCTTTGTGAAGCTCAGGTTAGCATAGAAATCCTGAATCATGGGGACAATTGCTACTGCATTGAAGTAGCAGAAGCCTTCCCAGTTTCTGGCGAGGATCAACCATTTGATCTCGCCACCCGGGTTTTCAAACCCCCGTTCTTGGATCAATCTTCTAGTCTCCATTTGAGTATTATAACTATGTTAGGCCTTGAATTTAATGAATCTTCATGTATCAAAATACTCGGACAGCCTCAAAATCCTCAGACGGCCTTCCTCTTTTCACTCGAGGAGCCATTTGAAAATCTATGAAAATTAAAATAAATTCCAAATAAATTATTAAATCAAAATTCTAACTCCTCAAGCAAGATTATTTGGTAAGAAAATTTTCACCATGAGTTTTCTTCAAGCTTTTCATAAAAAATCTCAAATTTTGGATCATCTACAATGTAGGAAAAATTCATGGTAAAAATAAAAAATTTATAAGTTAAAGTGAAGCTCTTACCAAGAGAAGATGAAATCTATGATTCTTGACCTCCAAAATATTCTCTATCGCCCTCAATGTAAAGCCTTGGGTCAAGATTTAGAGGTAGGAGACAACCCAAGCAGTGAAAATAGAGCATGTTCGTAAGATTTTGTGGTTTTCTAGGCAATCAAGCGTGTTCGGGTTTTTGGTGCATCATGCGCCAACGCTCTGTAAAATGGCGCATCAAGCACCAGAGCATAAATTCATCAGATTTTGGATTTTGTAGAAATCTGCACCGTACCACTTTAAATCATCCTCTAATTAACTTAAATGATCATTTTTAAACATAGATAAACATTATTCTAACAACAAACTTTCATAAACAACACAAATCTCACTTTTATATATAAAATCCGGGTTATTACAAACTAACATTTATCAAGCCAACAAACATCAAATTTAGTGTTTTGAAGCAAACTAAACATCCTAACACTGAAATCTAAACATCTAAATACAAAGCATAAACATAGATAAAGTTAAAAAATAATAGTAAATGCAATCCAAAACAACAAAGTAACTAAAACAAATAATACTAAACAAAACATTTTGTGCATAAACTAAGTTCAAATATCTTCTTCACTCTCGTCCTCCTGGATATATCTCATAGATTGGTAGTGCACATACATATCATAAAAGGGTCGGTAAGGAAACTCATCAATCGAAGCATCCCCAATCCAAGCATATTTCTTGAACATACTCACCAATCCATCTTCAATACAACTAGTATGTTCAAAATGTTCTTTCAATCTCCAACCCCGACCCTGGCGCCAATGCGCATGTCTAGCCTCGAAACCTTATTTTCCCTGAGAGCACCAAACTAAGGATTTTTTTAATCCCTTATGAGAGACTCCATATGAGTGAAGTGTACTCCCATAACTTTAGAGCTAAATATTTTGATTGATCATCCACTACGGAAATTGTTGTTAGTGGTTGCCTTAAGCCACGACACTAGTAGGTGTCCCAAACCCTAACTTTCCTGTAACACGCGTAGGAGGACTCTATGACTTCCCTTGGTCGCGAGAAGCTCCAAACAGATGTAAAATGACTTCTAAGCACTAGAATATGCACCGAGTACGTCCCACATATTGAATTAGCATTTATAATGGCAAGGTTTCCTGGGTAAAGCTAAATCACCGCAAAACCTAGCTTCTTTCCCCGAACAAGTGCAGAGAGTCCTGGGTGGGTGTCTCGAGTTACCGAATGCTACAAATGAATCATAAAACATCTCAAATCATGTTGATGGGAATTTTACACTCATGACATAAAAAATGATGCCAACTGACCCACCTATTTATATATCATAGGGGGTGTTTAATAAATTACATGATTATCCCTCACTTAATGTGAAATTTGAAATGAACTTATGAGTCATTACACATTTACAAATTTAGAACCGACTTTGACATAGTTTAACCTTGGTAACCGCTATTGGCACCATTCTGTATTTGCACCTGCTCGACTTGGTCATTTGATTTTCGCTCGACCGGCTAAAACTCATTTGAGCGACTGATAAATCTTTGCTTAGCTATTCTGAGGGAGCCCCTCATGAAGACCTATTTGCCCCTAAGATCCTGCTGCAGGAAAACTATGTGCTCCCATGCACTATTTGTTCTAAGTCTTGCAAAAATAAAGGTGATTCCGAAGAAATACTTCTTATTGCGGTGGTCCATCAATGCTAAAAGGGACATGTATAACAGATTTGGGTGCAGAGAGCTAAAAGACTTTGGCTGTAATAATGTTTCTTCAAGTTCCCTTATATTCAGTTCATGCTCCAAAAAAATTACATATCAACTCATTAATAGAGTACAAGGACATGAGTTAGCTGAGGAGTGTTTGTGGGAGACGTTTAAAAAGCTATCAGGAGATATTGAGAATGCTATAACAGGGAGAACGATAGAATTACAGAAAACAAAAAAGAAGCATAAAACCACAAATATAGAATGCAATGTGAACGACCCTGCTAAAAAAGGTCGAGAGGAGTATCTACATCTTTTGTTTGTTTTCTGTAAAAGTCATTCTCAATATCTCCTGCTGTGCTCCCATAGTTTTCTAAAAGTTCATTTGTTTTCTGTAATTCTATCGTTCTCCCTGCTATAGCATTCTCAATATCTCCTGATAACTTTTTAAACGTCTCCCACAAACACTCCTCAGCTAACTCATGTCCTTGTGCTCTATTAATGTGTTGATATGCAAATTTTTGGGAGCATGAACTGAATATAAGGGAACTTGAAGAAACATTATTACAGCCAGAGTCATTTAGCTCTCTGCACCCAAATCTGTTATACATGTCTCTTTTAGCATTGATGGACCACCGCAATAAGAAATATTTCTCCGGAATCACCTTTATTTTTGCGAGACTTAGAACAAATAGTGCATGGGAGCACAACAAACTGGACTTTTGATGGATTCCATAAGTGAGAATTTATATTGATTTCCTGAATTTATATTTGCAGGAAAACTATGCACCGCAACTAAGTGAATTTACAATAGCATAGTAACTAAATTCTCTGCTATTCTCCAAATATAACAATATGGAGAATATTGAGTATTTAAATGGATTCCATAAGTAAGAATTTACAACATTAAGAATTTATATTTACAACAACTGGACTTTTAAACCTGCTGCAGGAAAACTATGCACCGCAACTAAGTGAAACGTACACTGGACTTTTGATGGATTTCATAAGTGAGAATTTATATTGATTGATATTATAAAAGCTGTAATGCTGTATCATCTGTAAACGTTTTTACGAAAAAGTAATTTGTGATTTATAACATGTGTTTGTTCAAATTTGTTCAAATATTTTTTGTTCAAATATTTGTGTATTTATCCTGCTCAAACGTATATATCAACTGATAACACGGGAAGAAGACAACGATAACACGAGAATAATACGGGAATAACACCTGAATAACGCGGGAATAACACGAGGATAGTACATGAATAACACGGGAATATCATGTGAATAACACGAGGATTATCGTTAGTAACACGGGAAGAAGACGAAGATAACACGTGAATAACACGGATAATAATACGGGAATAACACGGACAATAATACGTGAATAACACATGAATAACACGGACAATAATACGTGAATAACACAAGAATAACAAGAAAATAACACGAGAATATCATTGTAATAACTCATGTCGAAAACCATAAGAGAAACATGAGAATAACATGAGAATAACACAAGGATAATACGAGGATTATCGTTAGTAACACGGGAAGATGACGAGGACAACACGGGAAGAAGAAACACGGGAAGAAGCAACACGGGAAGAAGACGAGGATAACACGGGAAGAACACATCAATAATACGGGAATAACACGGACAATAATACATCAATAACACGTAAATAACACAGACAATAATATGTGAATAACACAAGAATAACACGAAAATAACACGGGAATATCATTGCAATAACTTATGCAGAAAACCATAAGAAAAACACGAGAGTAACACGGGAATAACACAAGGATACCACGAGAATAACTTGGGTTATTGCCCTCTTAATGTGCGCTCGCAGCGAATATTCCCTGTGTTACTGACCGATTAATCAGCGTTACTCTGCGTTACCACGCATATTCTTCTGTGTTACTACACCGTGTTACTGCCGATTAATCAGTGTTATTCCTAAATTCCTCGTGTTATTCATACGATCAAAGATTTGTGATATATTTTTAAACTATTTTAGATAAATTTTATATTATAAATTAAATAGGATATGTAATATTAGTATATTTATTGGCTCAGGGTGTTATCTATTACTCCAGTATATTATAAATTAATAACGTTCGTGTTACTCTCGTGTTATGTACGTGTTACTCCCGTATTACTCGCGGTGTACCACATGCGTTACTCACGTGTTACTTTCGTGTTATCCATTTGTTACTCCCGTGTTACTCAGGATGTAGCAGATGTGTTACTCTCGTGTTACTCATATGTTATCCACGTGTTGCTCCCGTGTTACTCAGGCTGTAGCATATGCGTTACTCTCGTGTTACTCACGTGTTATCCACGTGTTACTCACGTGTTACTTAGGATGTAGCATATGAAGTCTTACTAAGGCAGTTGACCAACATGTTACTCAAGTGTTATACAAAAAATACTAACAGTTAGCTATAAACATTGTGCCAAGATATAAATTAAGGCAGTTGACCAACATTCAGCAAGCTACAAACACGTGAGTAAGCTATACAAATAATCAATATACATTAACCATGAAGCTCTCACATATACAGTTACCTAAACAAAATATGCAAAGAAAAATTATACAACTTTAATCAGAATTCCTCGAAAATAAGCACATGTCATAAACAAATTCTGCTCTAAATCGCTCCATATGATCCTGCCAGTTCATATGTGCATTCCAGTCGACTTCTTCGCCCTGCACTAGAGTTTCCATGTACTTGCATACGAACATGCCACAATCAAAACTATTTTTTTTGTGTTGGTACATTCTTTGTAATTGATAGGGACCATTTATTGATTTTGACTGTAAATGAATCAGCGGCATCTCTAGCAAACATATTCACCTGAATGATATTAAGATGTTACTATGTTAATCTTTGAATGCAATTGTGTTACTTTTAATTTAGTTTAATATACTTACAACTTCCATAACACCAGCCTTATGTATTGGTTGGGGAGTGAGTCGTATATTCGCCATTTTCTCAACTTGAGATCAAGAACCAACAAGATCCAATGTTGATTATGAATGATTGGAAATAAAATGGTTTTTGCTTCTTTTAAGGGATTTTACATCTTTTGCGGCTTTGTTGGTGATATGTTTCACATAAGGTTTGCTACCATATGTCTTATGCATATGCATAAATATATTAGTTTAAATGTGCAAGGAATATATGAATTTAAGTTGTATGAATAGAGTTTATAAGTTGTAGTACAAGCCCCATACATTGGTGAAACATACAGGTAAGGCCGGTACAACTTTGGTCGCCTTAAAGTTCTTTCTCGCAGCATGACAGCAAATATATCAACATGTTCGTCTGCAAGCCACTTATTTAATAATATATCTTCCAGTGCCGATTGGTGAATCAAAATATGGTCTCTGGTAATGATAACGTCACTACATTGAAACCAAAGATAGTTCCTCTTAATTAAAAGGAAAAAATCTGCATAACATTGAAGTAGTGTTGGACATTTACTTACCTTCTGGTGTATCTGGATAGGCACTGGTCTATTTCTTCCTGCATTTCAATTGGTATGAATGACCTACCAGAATACTCAATAGTTGAAGCTGGAGGACGTAGCTGCAAAATAAAACAATCCATGAATAACACGAAATAAGAGTATATAAAATATGCTTCAAAGCACTTAGTTATATTATTAATTTACAACTATATCATATTGGTCTACATTAGAATTGGGGCTTTGACTAGAAAGTTGCTGATACCCAGGTGCATCTAAGATTTCTTCATCTGAAACTTGGACCTTTTGGGGATCACCCTTTTTTGAATCAGTATGTACATCATAAGTCAAAAGACGCGTCTAAAAAAAATATTGTTAGCCCTAATAAAGTAGGAATGCACATCATTAATTAGAAATTAGAATGACGCACTTACCGATTGGGCCAGAGATTCAAGAACACCCTTTATTGCTCGTTCCACTTCTTTAGGGTCTTCATGGATTGTCTCATCACACATATCTGCATCTTGTGCTTCTCTTATTGGTTCTTCGGCGTCTCCGGCCTATAAGGGAACATCAATATTTCTTATTGTTTGTTCAGGTACATCTATATTTACAGGAGCAACAATATCCACATCATCAATTTTTCTTCGTCTTCTCTTAAATTGGTATTGAGATGCAGGGGGGTCCACTTTCCTCTTTTGCTGATGACCACTGCTGCTGGTCTTCTTACTTGTATCAGATATTGTTTTCTCAGCGAACTTCTTAGTCTTGGTTTCAACTAATCTATGCACCAAACCTGTTAGGGTGGACAATGCTTCTACCACAGTATTCATCTTTGCACTCATACCAGTAACAATTTCTTGTATATTTAAGCTTATTTGTTCCTCATATTTCAGCATCTCATATAGTACCCAAAAATCAGCACTTTCCATTGTATGTCCGGGTACTGGGGTTATATCACTAGAAACAATTGTACCCCTGGCATACGATTTTGATGAAGATGGTCTTTCAGTACTTTCGTGATGTGGAAGTTGCCTTGCAGGGATCGGCGGTCCCTGCTTTGGATTTTCGAGGAGTTGTACTTCATCATCACTCAAAGCTAAGAATCCGTCATTGACCTACAATGAAAATGTATTCGTCAGAATCGTTGCAATCACTCTTAGAAAGCTACTAAAAAAGATGTGCCAATAAACTGTAATCAAAATTAAATGGTTTACATGATCAAGCCTCTTGAAGGCTTCATGAATCTTCTCAGCACTCAACCCATGATTGGTTGGCCACCTCAGCATGCGAAGTCTAGGGTCAGGAGCATCAGGAGTTAAAAGAGAGGTGTGCTAGTAAAACCAAAGCTGAGGGTGTTTTAGACCATCAACATGTATGCAAAAGTCAGGACATCAAACAAAAAAAATCATAAGAGGATGTTTCAATGTAAATAACAAATACTTACTGTTAGGAGAAATACAAATCCTTGAATGTAGCCAATTGACTTATTCTGCATTAATTTCACTGTCGTCAGGCTATATTTGCGGTTCTCACTTGATTGATGATCATATCACATATGGCAGCAGGTCAATTAAAGGACGAAAAAACTTGTACATTTATAACAAAAGAAGATAGCTCTGCAGGCACATGAAAATTGCTTGTAGGAAAAAATAAGTTAGTTAGTAAAAATTTCAAGTATAACTGCTCAAAAGGTGGGGCGGAGGCTCCTTCTGCAAAAAAGTTTGTCAGTTGGTTCTTTATTTGTCTGGCATCCACATTTGATAGGGGTCCTTTTTTCCATGAAGCAAACTCTCCTCTGTTCGGCATCCCTATCAATAGAGCCACGTGGTCAGCATGTAACTTAACCTCCTTTCCACCCATTTTGAAGATACCCCTCTCATTATCCCAACATCTCAAAATATGTAAAGTCATGACATTGTCCTGGGGATATGGGGGCATGTCAAAGAAGTTGAACACCCTAATTTCCTTTAAATTATTAATGGTCTCCTAGATGGACGACATCTACAGTTGAAAGTCCTTGCACTCATGATCCTGAACATTAAAGAAATAATGACACATTATTAGAATAACAGTCACAAGAAGGGAATAATACATGAGTAACACACCGACATAATACAATAATAACCCTACATAGGAGCATGGATAATACAAAAACATAACTAATTACACACCTCTAACACAAGAGTAGTACATGAAACGCACTTAATTAATAATACCCCTAAACAAATCAATAATACATGAATAACACGCCAATAACACACCAGTAACACAGTAAAAACAGAGGAAAGTAATACACGAATAATAGAAGAGCAATGCAAGAATAACACAGGAAACCTATGACATTAATTAATAATAACCCTAAACCCATCAATAATACACAAATAACACGAAAATAATGCATGAGTAACACACCAGTAACACAATTAATGCGCAGTAGAATAACACAGTAGAATAACACATTACTAATACATGAATAATACAAGAATAACACTAAAACTATGTAATTAATTAACAATCACCCTAAACTGAAGCATATGACATCAATATTACATGAATAACACATCAGTAACATAATAGTAACACAGTTAAAACACAGGAAAAAATATATATGAATAAAACACAAATAATACAATAATAATACATCTAAACTATGTCATGGAGATATCTGTGAGTCCAACGAATTTGGAGTAGTGCAGTTATAAAGTAGGGTTTTTTCTGTGCTAATGATTCAAATCCATGATGTGTTATTCATGTGGTATTGCCGTGTTATTGTTGTGTTTTTGATGTAGTATTAGTATATTTCTGATGTGTGATGCTATTGATATGGTATTGTTGTGTTATTGTTGTGTTACTGGTGTGTTACTCGTATTTCCCGACTCTGGTTTAGGTGCATACCGTGATTTTAACGAACGAGTCAACGCCATGACCTTCGCTTCCGCCGGAGGATGCGTTTTGCCGGAGGGTTTCGTCGGAGGATGCGTTGCGCCGGAGGTTTTCGCCGAGGAAGAGTAAGCCCTAAACTCTCGTAAATGTGTGTAGAAAGTAAAAATGTGGTTCGGGAAAAGTAAAAAAGGTTCGGTTAATAATTGGGCCGGGTCGAAAAACAATAAAAAATAATATTTATTTTAAATTTTTTTCGTTTAAAAGGTGGGACCGTAGTTTAGAGCTGACGCCAACTTATTGGATAGGCACTTTCCTTAAGCTGCATAGTACTGATGAATAATTTTCCCCTAACGAGTGACCTTCTCACTTCTTTTCCTCAGATTACCATTCCCTCCCACTTCTCCCTTGGCGCCACTTTTTTTGAGACCAGAATCCAAACCAGGTGATATCATAGAACCTGTGCCCAGAAGACAGAAAGATAGGGCCGATTTGGAAGGCGAAGCGTCGGTCGCCAGCCTAAAAAAATTCCAGGTATTCAGCCTTGAAGGCTTCTAAACATTTTTTTAAGCTTACATTTTAGGAATCCACTGCCTTCGGGGGTGGCATCTGCGTGGCTTATCTTAAATCCCGCCTACTCTGTTTGTTTATCTCGCAATCCGTTTTATTTCGATCCTCAAAATGATACCTTTTTGAGGGCTTTGCTCGAAATTTTGATTTTTCGCTTGAGGAATTACACATTTTATTTTAACCTATCGATTTCTCTATGTTCGCGTAGTCGCTGTTTGCATGCGAGGGTTTTATTCTGAGTGTTTCTTTTCTGCAATGTTGTTAGAAGAAGGGTCTAGTTTGTTTCTACTTGGGATAGTCTTATGTGTCTTTAAAAATTTTTTCAAGATGATTTATGCTGTCCTCTTGACGACTTTTTTTCCCTCAATTCTGATGTTGCTGAATTGGTTAAGAGTCGAAGGTCCACTTTCTCCAGGATAGATTAATGTTTTCGTAGTTTTCAAAATGTTATTATCCTTGCTGGTTAGTGTGCAATTTCTGTATCTTTTCCAAATCTTGGAAGGGAGTACACCTCATTACAACGGAAATATTTTCAACAAATTGTAATTTAGTGACCATGAGGAGAGAATTGAGACGTAGTTTCTTCCGTGAAAATGAAACTGGTACATAAACTATTCAAAGAAATAACGAGTTTTGAAAGACAGAAATTGATGGGAATACTGCTAAAACTAAATCTAATGTTCAATGATGTTGGTCCTATGGAGGTCCGTTCATTGAACGGGATGAATCTGCATCTAAATAAATCTCGCACAATGGCTGGAATAACACTAGACAATAGGGGATTGATTTGGTGCTTTGGTAAGGATATCAAAAGTTTGATATTTTGTTTGTGTAACTAACTTTGATAATTTTTATTTAATTTTCTTCTTTATTAAGCGTGTTTCAATCTCGATATGCTAATATTAGCTTGATTGTCACACCTTCTTACCTCTGATTTTTTAGTGGAAACTTTTAAATTTTTGAGAAGATGTTTAAGCCACATACCTTCATAAATACTATGGGCCATGGCATTGAATTCACTTTTGCATTGCTTCTTGCAACAACAAACTGTTTTTAACTTTTTACTTTGCTAAATTTTTCTATATAAAGGAGTAATATCTATATGTTGATCTATGATCAGTTAAAAATCTTGTCCAATCATCATCAATGGAGATTTCTGTATTTTTGTAGTCTCTTTCTTGAAGAATACTCATTTTTCTATTATATTTTAAAATGCCATGGATTTCTGTATACACCATTAAGATGTTTCTTTTTAGGGTTATTAATATACTGCATAACAATACTCATAGAAAAGCATGTTTGCAGGTTCTTAGCTTAGCATTTTAGTTTCCTTTAGTAAGTACAAGGTATGTGCCTTCACATGACACTTTAGAAATAAAGTGTGGTTTAATGCCTTTCAACTATTATAGTGAATCTATCAAATTAGACTCTTGGTGATTAGATTACGTCTTTCAAATGGTTTTTGAATATGCAAACATAATTTGTAGTATTATTAGTCCCACACTATGAGGAATTGTCCTAAAAAAATATTTTTCTTCTAATTCTCATTTTAGAATGTTATTTATTTATTTAGTTGATAAAGTGGCTAATTTAAATTACCCCATCAATGTTCTTCTTTACTTCAAAAGTTCCTTGATAATTTATTTTATAACTTTGAGCGAAGCCTTTTGCAACTAATCTTATTTTATATCATTCAATTATTCTAATAGCTTTGTATTTTATGTTAAATATCCTACTACATCCAATGGGTTTCTTCCCTTTGTGAAGGTTTGAAAGTTTTCAAACATCGTTGGATCCTATTTTGTCCGTGGGCTATTGTAGAACTTATTAATTTAGAGGAAGAAAGAGAAGCGTGTAGAAATGAATATATAAGAAGGCTAAGAGAGAAGGGAGAATTTACCATGATACTCAAGAGGCTACATTATAGAAGGAATGTGGAACTCTTGGTTCTTCTTATAGGTAAGAATTCAGTGCATTGAGTGTTAAAGAAAATGCTAAAGATATAGCTATAAAGGTAATAAGAATATTGAAAAATAAAAAAATTAGGATGGGGCCGGGGGGGAGTTGTTGAGTCGGGGGTGGGTTGTAACTTAAGTATAAATTCAAACTCTGAGTGGTAGTCAATCAACAATTTTGAAGGAGTTATTTTGTCTCTTAGCAGCAACCATAAATTAGCCACTAATTTGGGTCGATCATGAGAGCACGGTGGTCGGTGGCAGCATTAGGTGAATACCTTATGAGCCTATATGGATGCCCCTTCAATTAGCAAGCGAGTTCACTGGGGACCCAACTAGTGAGTCGACATTTAGCTTCACTGACGATTTGTACTTAATAATTTGACAAGTGTTACCCAAATGTGGTCTAGCATACTTTTCTTGCTCTTTACCTGCTAAGTCTACCCATAGGATATACACGTATTATTTCTTTCGAGGTTTTAAAATTTTTCATGAACTATATTTCTCCATTAAAGGGGTTTTAATGCTTTTGACACCATTCTAGGGTTCTTAGAAGGTGTTTAAAATCAGATTTATTAGAGAGGATGTTATGGAATAAGAAGGAAGAGAATATGCGAGTTCAACTGAGTTTGGAAGGGGGTAGAAGAAGTTTGGAGTAGATAGAACAACAAAATGACAATTTCGGATAGGACAACTGTCGAGAGAGACCCACCACCTATTCTTCAACAAGCTACAAACATATTACTTACGAAAGAAGAAGATACACACTTCTTTGGGCAAAATAATTAGAGGACACAATTCTCTAAATATATAAATCAATACAAAATTCCAAAACTAGATTCTAAAATAATATACTTATACCAAATCATAAATTAAACCCTATCAGAAATAAAAAAAAAATGTAATAAATAGGGGCTCCATAAGGCCAGACAACAATAGTAGTTGGGAAAAGTTTCTGTTACAATCAAATTGGGATGGACTGCAGTCCCGATTCATGATCTAGTGTCATCGGGAATGGTGGGTTTGCTCCTGCGTCAGCTTCATAGATATTGTTTGATATTTTATGCTAGAAAGGTTTGTGGTTTATAACTTGTGATATAATTTGTCAAAAAAATGTAATGATTGATTAAGTGTTTGGTGTAAGTTTTTGTTTTTTATTATGTGCAATAAGAATGTTTAGACTTCAAAGTTGATGTTTCCTTGTGAGTTGGAGCTATGGCTTGAATTAGACATTGGATTTAGTTAAGGAAAATGCTTTGTTTTAGTTTGTTTGTTGAATTGTTTAGTTGATTGGAATCAATAAATTTTTTCTTACCTCACTTGTTTTTTTATAAACCCGAATATATTAATTAAACAATGATTTAGGTACGTTAAGGGCATTTATCATCAAATTAGATCTGGGCATTGGGTAGGTGGCCTGACTGGCTCTCTATAAGTCTGCTTAGAATGAGGCCGACCCGCGCCAAGCCCAACCTACACATTGGCCTGGTCTCATAAATATATTTCGCAATTGCATGATTTTGAGGCGATTAATTTCCTCATCATTTCTTTTTTTTTATCTAGCCATAATTTCTTATTTTTATATTAATACCAACTAAATCTGTTATATCACATAAAATTATCACTTTTAAATTTTTAAAAAAAATGAAATACAACTTTCATGCATATATAATATGACAAATTTATAAAAATTGAAGTCCAAGTGTTAAGTATGTAATTAAAAAGAATTTGATAAGTGGTATGTATGTAAATCTTTTTTTTTGTTTTGGTATTTTACTCAACTTCTTTGTATTTACATATAGAGATGTTCTAGTTTAAACTCTTACGTATTTCGTGTGTATACATTTGTTATTAAATTCACATGAACGTACAAGAAAAATTCGTACATATAAAATCAATTTAAAATTTTTGTCGCACATCTTTTCATATTTCAAACGTTCATATTGCATATATTTTTTTAATATTTTAAATTAACATGATTCAAAAGAAAATGTTAAAGATTTTATTATTTATTTATTTTTTGGTATGCAAATTATTTTTCTTTTAAAGCCCATGACAGCCTGCGGGTCCGCCCGACCCATTTATTGGGCAGGTCTGACTATGAAATTATAAATAAAATTCATACTTAAGCCTGACCCAAGCCCACTTTGACTAGTTAAAATCCGAATAAATCGATCTGTGCCAGCCCACCCTGCCTAACACTCAGATCTACATGAAATGCTAGACTATAACCTGACAAAAAGGGTACAAAGATTTCATTTAGATCATCTAGTTTGAAGTTTGGTAAAAATAAGATTAACGATAAATTTTATTCTAATTTTTTTACCCTTTATGGTATAGAGATCATTCAATATTTTATTCAATAGGAATTCAACACTTTGAAATTTGAAATCAGAATTAAAAACATGTTATGACAAATATTCAATTTTTTGTTAATAAGGGGAAAATTTTATGGAATTTTAAGAACTTGTAGAGAATTGTTAGTGATAATTTCACTATTAGGTGAAGTGATCAATACCAAGGGGCTTGGAGAAGCAGGAACATCAACTACTTTTATTCAAAGAGGAATTGAACATTGATCTTGGCTTTAAGGATAGTTTGAAAAACAGAAGGGTGATCTTCCGCATTATGGTCATCAGGTGTAATGCCTAGAAATTTAAATAGATGATTTCTCGACTTGAGCTGAGCTTTAAAACATTTATAGAATTTATGACTTAAACTTTTGCAAGAGGGGCAACATGGCCATAATTTAAATTTCAGCTTCCATTATTTAAACTATGAAGATCAAATCCATACATTTTTTTATGAAAAGTGCAATAATGTTTAATTCAAAACTTTAAAAAGGATCATAATAAAATGAGCTATTGCAGTATGGTCAATAGGTGTAATGTCTAGAAATTTAAATAGATGATTTCTCTACTTGAAATAAGCTTTAAAACATATATAGAATTTATGACTAAAAATTTAGCAAGAGGGGCAACATGGCCATATTTTAAATTTCATCTTCTACCATTATTTAAACTATTGAGATCAAATCCTTACATTTTTTATGAAAAGCGCAACAATGTTTTATTCAAAGCTTTAGCAAAAAGGAGCGTAATAAAATGATTTATTGTAGCATCTGCTTGTTAAAAATTTTCAAATATTGAAGCTAAATAGAATAACATAGATTGGTTAAAGTAGGACAAATGAAGTATGAAAAGCAATCCAAAAAGTGACAAGAGGCTCCATGAAGCAATCAAAATGGGGAGACCATTTAAAACGCCCATCGACAATCCGTTAATAGAATATGATCATTATGACAATAAGCTTATGCAATCTGCTTCTAACAAAAGCTTTATGCTGACTAGTTGGTCAATGTGCTTAACAAAATAATTGCCTACCAACTTTAGATATAACACAAAATTATGAATTATTTTCGTGTTAGGATGGCTCATACTAAATTGCTTATAAATGAGAGGTTGAGATACCTAACAAGCATATAAATCTCCTCATTAGATAGGAGAACATTCTTGCCTTGAAAATTTGAGGGCATGTATTTTTGAAGTTTATTTGAAGTTTGATGAAAGATTAGTTGAGAATTGTTAATTGGGGAAAAGAAAACATCGAAAACCTTCAAATCACAAATAACATTTGCAAAAGAGTATAGAGGTTGAGGCGGAGGAGTGTGATCAATTGTGAGAAAGTAAGAGTAGCTGCCAAAGTACTAGGGGCTACTATGATATGAGATGGAAACCTTGTTGTTTTGGGTTAGGGTGGAATGGGTGATGTATGGGGTTAACAAATGCCGCACATGAGATGTTGGAATATTAGGAGGCTCTAATGAATCAGGAAGTGAAGAAGATCCCCCGACACAGGTCAATGGAAGCCAGTTTACATAAACATAGGTATGGGAGAGAGCAAAAGTCAATCACCGACAATATTGATCGAGACACTATGAACAAAAATATGGGGTTCAACAAAGGTCCCATAGGAGAAGTTGGAATATTAAGAGGCTCTGATGAATTTGAAAGTGAGAAAGATCCCCTGACACAGATTAATGGAAACCATTATGCATGAACATATATGGGAGAGCAAAAATCAATCACGGACAATATCGACAAAGACATTATGACATGATCGGTTATGAGAGCTAGTGAGGTTGGACAAGACCCTAGCGTCGTGAGCCATTGACACAAATAGTGTCGAATGAAGCCCGATAAAGGCCACACATTGTAGCCTCACCTGACCGACCGAACAAAGACACTTGGTGGAAATAAATGCACACAAAACTTAAAACGATGGCTCGAGTGTCGCAAAGCAACATAACACCGGGCTACACTAGTGCCCTTGGAAAAATTGGGAGTAATGTACGAAGGAAAGCCATGCACGCAACTTGCACGTATGAAGCCTTGCGAAACCCTACTTGCAAGTTCATGAGTGGACGTTGTCGGGGTTATCACATACACATGGAGTGTAAAATGGAGTTGTGCAATTCAATAGATGTGCTAGAGGAGAGATCTAGGTGTTGTGCTTATGTGTGAGTTTGCACGATGCCGCGCCTTTTGTAGCTCACTTGTTGCATGTGATCATGGAGTTTAGGGTGTTTGAAATAACAACTTTGAGGTGGGTGGGATTTAAGAAGCTTGTAGGGGGTGTGGATTGAGATAAAATAGGACTGATATTATCAAAAAATTAATATTTATAGACTGAGTTGGTGTTCTCCCCTGCATTTAAATTTTGGGAAAAATAAATTTGTTTTTAAAAACAATTACATCCATAGTTGCACAATGTTTTTTAACGTTGGGAAAATATTTATACCGATGTTGGCTAGGAGAGTAATTAGTAAAGATACCTTTTAATGCCTTTTGGGCTAAATTTGCTTCTTTAAAGAGGATTAATATGCACATAAGTAGAGCAACTATGCAATTTGAGAGGAATGGTGGAGATGAGATTTTTTTTGGGATAGGCTTGGGTGAGCTTTTGATGAGTAATTTTGAATTTTAGTAATCTTGATGACATGCATATGTTTAGGGTTATTATTTAAATTCATATAAATAATAAAAATTACAAATAATTTTAAAATAATATAATTTACTAATAATTTTAAATAATTAAAACAAATTTATAATATTATTAATAAATTTTAATAATATTATAAAAAAATTAAAATAAAATTTATAACTTATAATCTTAAAATAATATAATAACACATATAAATTTTAACTTATTTATATAATAAATTTAATTTATTTATATATAAATTATATATTATTAAATATATTATTTTAAATTAAAAATTATGTTATAATATAATAAAATAAATTAAATATATTTTATTTAATGTGTTAATTAAAATAATGTGTTATTTTTTTATAATCTAAACATATTATTTAGGGTTATTATTTAAATAATTTTTATTAATAATATAATAATTTAATTTTAAACCCTAAACCCTAAACCCTAATTTATTTTTTTATTAATAATTTTTAATTTTAGTAATCTTGATTACATTCATTTTTTTGTTATATGAATCAATAAGAATAACCTCTTCGTAATAAGATTTTGGGATATTATTAATGATCATGATTGATATAGCAATTTCTATTTTTTTATGTTATACGATTTTGTTGTGTATGACTGCAAGACCTTTGATGAACCTTTACTTGTTCATGAAGATGATTTTCAATTACGGAATGACAATCTTTTTCTGTTGTTAGTCCTAAAGTTTTGAATTTGTGTTTTAAATTGAGTATGTATACCACAACGATTTTTTTTTTATATAGAACTTGCTTTAGATTTATTGTTCCGTAGAATGATTCAAATAGTTCTAGAATGATCATCAACTAATGATATAAACGATTTTTCATACTTGTATTATTTATCTTAGATGGTTCTCAAATGTCATTGTGGATGGCATAAAAAATGTTGAGTTTCTATGCTGATGACTATGACAAGAATTTCAATTATTTTTGGATAATTAACAAGTTTCCTTGGAATGCTTTATAATGTTTTTAATGTATAAAGTAACAAAATAATCTTTGACTATTTATATAGGGCCGTTTTAGTCCCAGAGTTCATAAAAGTGCCAAAATATTCCCCACTCTTTAAATTGGGGCTGAAATAGTTCATATGGAGGACTATTAGAGCTCAATTTTAAAATAGGCGGGGACTATTTTGGCATTTATATGAACTCTGGGATTAAAACAGCTCCATGTAAATAGTCGGAGACTATTTAAGTACTTTACTTTTTTTTCTAATAAATAGGGAGAAAGTAGTTTCTTAAAGTATATGAATTTGGGATGGCCATGGAAAAAGTGCCATAGCATTATTGTATTTTTGTTAAAGGAAGATACAGATGGAGCATGTTTCCCTTACCTTACAGGATTTTTTAAACATTTAAAAGGTGGATGCCAACAATTTTCTTAGCATTTCTAATTATCTTTTCTGGGATTATATCTTGGAATTCATAATTAGTAGAAAGAAGTTTAATATATCATAGTTCTTCTATTTCATAATTTTGTTGATTTATAATATGCTGCAAAAAAGTTTAGGAAGCTTAATATTTCAGTTAAGAATAGGGAGCTTGTTATTTTGGTAGTCCTAAGTCTGTTACATATTTACTCGTTGAGAATTTTGATTTTATAGGGTCATAAGCAAGAGCGAAGGATGTGAAATGAAGAGGCATTATCTGTCATATTATCTGAGGCTCAAAAATCCATTTAGGTTTGTGGATTTTCATTTGGACACTAATTACAGTCAAATTCATGCCATTTTGGACAGCTACATTGATAATCATTTCAGATGCTAAAAGATTAGATTTGAGCTGAATAACTTAGGTGTTGGAGAATTTCCTTGGATATTGTTGTTACCATGAGACATTGATTCATGGTAGGAGTTGGCACCAGAGTACTAAAAATGTTGAGAATAATTAGAAATCTGAGTGGATATGGAAGTTAAAATTTGATTTTCTTGATAGGCTGTTGAAAAATATTGGAAAAGAATACTATATTTTTCATTGTTTCATTAGGAAGAAATGGGTACATATTTTGTAAGGTATACAAAGACAAATTAATTGGCTTATAGTAAAATGCACAATAAAGAGGGGAACATACTTGGTCCTATGTAGGAGAATAAAGATAGAGTACTAGCTACTTTCTAGAAGTTCTTTTTGTTTTTATGGTTTGCTTGTCCCAGCTTCTAAGGCTCCCAGTCGTGATTTTAGGATTTCCACAACATGGCCCACCCATATTTGAAATCATGATGGAGGTCCAATTGTAATGAAATACTTTTATGTAGATATTGTTGGGTGAGGTAAGCGAAACACCTTACAGGGATGATATTAAGTTGAGTTTAATTGGGATAGCTTCCACTTGAAATTTAAGTTCTCAATTTTGACACGAGCTAAGTTCAAGTTGTGTAAAAATTATTGATTTTGAGTTAATTTTATTGAGATTTGTATCTAGTTTAAAGTCCTATTTGTAAAAATATAGAAGTCTAGGGATTTATTTGTAAAAAAAGTTGTAAGACTCTATCTAAGCCCAAGTCATTAATTAATAGACATGATTCTTTAGAGCTATTATTCCTCTTTAATATCCAATTCAAACCCTAGTCGTTGCTATAGGTGTTTCGGGAATCTTTTTGCACAGCGATCCGTCGTTGCCCCTCGCCAGCTTGACGTGACCGGAGCAAATGAAGGGCAATCGACTCTGGCGTGCAGGCTGCGACAGAGAGGAGATCGTGTGCAGGCTTCGACTTAATAGGGCAGAGTCCTCGATAATTGGGTCATGTAAACAGGAAGAAGCGATGAGGCTTGCACCTCGCTGGCAGTGGAGTTAGGAGTCTGAATCAAGCGGTAGGGAGGTTCGATCACGAGGTGGAAGGACTTCAGTCACTACAGTCTTGAATAGGGAGGAAATCGTGGGTTGCGGTTTACTAGTGCAAGCAGGGAGGACAATGCGGAAGGGGAGAAAGATGGGAACTGATGGTCTTTGCGTGCTATGATTCCGTCGTTGATTCCCTTGCTAGCCCTAGGTGAGACTGCATTTGAAAAATTGCAATCACGAAAGGTGAAATGGAGATGAAGTTTAGGATGCAGGAGAGAGTGTCGGCGAGAAGCAATTAAGGTTTAAAAGTGTATATCAGGATCTTTTTTTCCTTGCCTAGGCGAGAGAGCCTCTGTAGTGGAACTTCTTTTGCTGCCATGTTCCCCCTTTTGTTTGATCTAAACTTGTATCCTTGTGATTGAGGATGTCAAGTGATGGAGATATTAAGGGAGGTAAAAGATTGGAATTTATGGGGAAGGTGATATTGAAGTTATGAAGGTCTTGGTCGGGCTCATATAAGGAGCTAACATGCTAACGTCTCGGCGGGAGCCACTACCTCAACATGTGCTCCGACACAAGTGAAGCTAGATCTCCCCCTGTGGATCTGAATGGACCGACCGCACATCTGAGTAGGTCGAGTCGGATCGAGGCTATTCTTGTAGGGAAGAGACTAGAGGGATATCTAATGGGGCTGAACCAAAAAGTGACAGTGCTGAGGGAGATGAGAGGAGGATCACACACACATTGCTTTACAAGTGGCTAATCAACTCGGTGGTTCCATTAATTACCTCATATTTTAATGACATTTAAAAGGTGAATGACATTTGGGCAAAGCCGAAGAGGACATGTTGGGATTGAGAACCACTTGAGAGTGTTCTAGATTCAATGCGACATAGAGGTAGTGGTACAGTGTGATAGATTAGTTCAAGAGTACTCCGTTGATCCGGAGCGGCTATGGCAAGATCTTGATTACTTTTCACCTTTATCAAGTTGTGGTGATCCACAGTGCATGGGGAGATCTCTGTACAAATGAGGATTATGCAGTTTCTAACTCAACTAAACCCGACCTTTGATAAAAAATGATCAGTCCTCTTAGCCTAGGCGTCGATCCCCTCACTGGATGAGGCCATTGCGATGATACAAGAGAGTCACATGAGGCTGCATTTCGAGTTAAGTGGACTTCCAAGTAAGCGATCAGTTTTGGTTCCCTCGAACTTAAGAATGACTAGTATACAGGGGGAGACTCATAAATGCTATAACTGCGGTGAAGTAGGCCATTTAAGCAAGGTCTGTTCTAAGCCCCAAAGGAGAGAGACGCGTGGACGTGGACAGTTTGGTGGTCGTGGTTGTTAAAGAGGTAGAAGAGGGAGATACTGGGCAAATCTTATGGTAGCAGAGTATGAGGAAGAGAAATGTATAGTCTTTATTAATGAGGATCATATGGTTCTAGAGATGTTGAAGAGGAAGCAGAAAGAAGCTGGTGATGGGGCTGAGAAGGCATCCACATACTTGTCATCAAGGGGTAATATTGCTACTTATGTTCATTATGACAAGTACTTCTGATACACATGCTCTTGTCTTTTTTTTCATCATAAGATTACTGTAATGGATAGTAGATTGGGGTGCATCTCAACATGTGACAAGTACTGCTAGAGCGTTCTCTTCTTACACTCACATAACAATTCTGGATAATATTGAGACTGTTGATGATACAACACAACCTGTAGTGGGTAAGGGTATAGTGAGGTGTATCAATTTTATGATTTTGTCCAATGTTTTGCACGCTACTTTTCTAGTGTACCTTTATCCATTAGTGTCATTCTCCAACTAAAATATATTGTTTTTTTTATATTCCTAAAGTGATTTTTTAAGATAAAGGGATGGGTCAGATACTTGGGCTTGAAACGTGACATAATGGGCTTTAGTACTCGGATAGAGGGGATGAATCAACTTTGACATCAATGGTAGTGCTGTAGTAAGGGGGATCTGGGTGGAGTGTATATGATGTGTTAATGCTACATCACAGACACATGTCACACTTTTATTTTACATGCCGTTTGTATACGTTTTTATATGATAGGACAAATAAATAAGAACTTGTATGTGATGTTTGTGAGTTTAACAAGTTTACTATGAGCTCTTATATCATTTTTTGAAATAAGAGTTCTTTTGTTTTTGATTTGTTACATTATGATATTTGGAGATCTTATTCTACGAGTTTAATGAATGATTATCGATATTTTGTGACTTTTATTGATTATTTTTCTCTTGTTACTTGGTTGTATCTGATGAAAAATAAGGGCGATGTGTTTGTTTGCTTTAAAGATTTACACAAGGCAACCTAGGCTTAATTTGGTGCACTAGTGAAGGTATTGAGGTCTGATAATGGAAGAGTCTACTAACATGACATTTGGGGAACACTTGTCAGTCTAAAGGATACAACATCAAATCACATGTTCATACACTCCAACAAAATGAAGCAACAGAAAGAAAAAATAGACACCTTTTTGAGATAGTTCGAAGCATGATGATCTCGATGAATGTCTCAAAACATTTGTAGGGGCAAATAGTTTTGACAGCGGCTCAATTAAACAATAGAACGCTCTCAAGTATGTTGGATTAAAAATCGTCTTGTCAGATGTTTAAATGAAATAATTGTAGGATTCTCCCATTGACGGTATTTGATTGTATATGTTTTGTGAAGGACAACAACCATCTGTGAAAAAGCTGAATCCCAGAGCTATGAAGTGTGTTTTTATGAGTTATTCTGCTACCCATAAAGGATTTGTTTGTTGGAGTCCGATAGAAAAGAGAATTTTTGTGAGCATAAAAGTGTACTTTAGAGAATTCAAACCGTCCTACACCCTGGAGGTGACCCCACCCTTTGTTGCCTCGCCAGATTCTAGAGTTATGAGATTAGAGGTGAAGAGTAGTGATGTGAGAGTTTGGTGCATGTTTGAATAATGCCTTGTCCCTTTGTGTGTAAAGGATCAACCGAGGAAGAGCCGAAAAATGAGGCAAATAAGCCTGAAGGTGGAGGGATTCAAGCTCAATGGGAGCTGAGAGTGCATGCATGGAGGAGAAGGCAGAATGAGGGAACAGTGTCTGCAGTGTCACTCGTGCCATCGAGTTCCTTGTCTTGGTCTAGCTTGACACCTAAGACATTTACACCATCCAACTCATAATCTGATCACTCAAGTGATATGATTCCTCTCCTTTCTCCTCCCACTCCAATGACTATAAGGAGAGTGTTTGTTAGCACCGCGGGCCATTTTCCTGATTATTATTCAGCGGATTGTTTTGGTTTCTCACATGGCATTGCTCGGTTTATCTCATACTAACATATCACCATTATGCAGAGCATTCATTGCATTTTGGACACTGTCTCTATAGCCAATGGTAGATGGCTAAGGAGGGTTCAAAGTGGAAGGCTGTCATGCTGGAGGAATTTGGCGCTCTCAATAAGAACAAACTGTGGGAGCTTGCGTTGCTACTGATAGGGAAAAAGACAGTCAGGAGCAAATGGATCTTCACAGTGAAACAGACCTCAAAGAGAAAAAAATATCGCTACAAAGCATAGTTAGTGGAGAAAGGGTATATTTAAACGTATGTCATAAACTATGATAAGACATTTGCACTAGTGACAACGATGAGTACGGTTAAGGCACTCTTCTCTCTCGCTGTGAATGGTGGTTGGAGGTTACACTAACTAGATATGAAGAATGCGTTTCTTCATGAGGATTTGTTGGAGTAGGTGTACATATATATTCCCCTAAGTTTCGACACAAACAAATTAGTGGGCAAGATAAGTAGACCGAGGAAATCATTGTACGACTTGAAACAGTATCCTGGAGCTTCTCAAAAGAATAGAGGTAGGCATGAGCTATTAGCAGATTAATGCTGACCACACAGTGTTCTTTCGATGGCATGGTCGTCACATTACTATACTTGCTGTGTATGTGGATGATGTGATTGTCACTGATTATGACGAAGTACCTGAGACAACTTAGATACTTCTTTGGGAATGAGGTGACTTGTAAGTAGAGCGGATTGTTTTATCTCAGAGGAAGTATGTGTTAGACTTGCTCACAGAAACAGACATATTGGGATGGAAGCCCATCGTTGCACTAATTGATCAGAAGGAAAAGTTAAGCGCAGAGGCAAGAGAGCCAGTTGATCGTGATGATACCAAAGGTTGGTAGGTCGTCTCATTTATCTGAGTCACACTTGTCCTGACATATCATTTACAGTAAGCATGGTGAGTCGCCAAATGCATGAATTAAGAAAGAGCCACATGGATGCAGTGTATCAGATTTTGAGATACCTGAAAACTGCACCAGAGAAGTGGTTGATCTTCAGAAAGAATGAGCATGTAGGCATTAAGGGCTATTGTGACTCTAATTAAGCTAGTTGTGCTGATGACAGTAGGTCTACGTCAGGGTACTGCATGTTCGTAGGCTGTAATTTGGTCACTTGGAAAAGCAAGAAATAGTTGGCAGTAGCGAGATCAACAACAGAGGCAGAATACAGGGTCATGGCTTTAGGAATCGCCATGATGATGTGGCTGAGAGCCTTGTTGGTAGAGCTCAAGGTGGACCAAAGAGCTCAAATGAAGTTGTGGTGCGACAACAAGTAATAATCAACGTTGCCAGTAACCTAGTGCAACACGATAGAAACATGCATGAGGAGATTGATAAGTTTTTCGTCAAAGAAAAACTGAAGAATGGATTACTGGACCTAAGTCATGTAGCCATTAGAGAGCAAGTGGCTGACTGCGTCACCAAAAGACTTAGCTCATTATATTTGTCTAGGTTATTTGACAAAATGAGCTTAGTGGATATCTTTTGCCCATCTTGAGGTGACTGTTGAGATTTGTATCTAGTTTAGGGTCCTGTTTGTAAATAGGAAAGATGGAAGAAATCTAGGGATTTATTTGTAAAGAAAGTTGTTAGGTGCTTTATAAGCCCGTCATTAATGAATAGATGTGGTTTTTCAGAGCAATTATTCTATGTTTTTTTTTTTCAAAATGGACTCTAGCCTATTATATTCATAATTTTTAATTCTTAATTAGGATTATACATGCATGCATCAACATTTAAGTTTTTTTATGAAGTTATATATAATAGAAGTATATGTAATGGAAAGGGTAAAAAAAGAAAAAGATACCAATTAATGAAACCTCAAAAGATGAGTTGTCAGATTTAATAGGCTACTGAACCAAGAAGCATTACATATGTGCTAAGGAGGAGAAAAAAAAAAAGAAAAAATCAACCAAAACTTGAGTTAACGAGTTGTCAAATTCTTTAGGCAAGAAGACTGATATGTAAAAATGACAGTTGCAAGAGAATTTGCTGAACTTCTCATAGCGTTGTTTGGTGGGCATAAAATCTAAATATGACAATTTTGTAAGTTTGAATGTACTTGAAGATGTTCATTAAATGTTACTTGTTAATTAAATAATATTTTATTTCAAAGTTTTATATATTGATTATTTTCTAGATGAATTATCATCATTTAGAAGCATACAAAATATTGTTGATTTAATTCTCGAACCATCAAGGCCTAATCTACCACATTATAAAATGAATCCAACTAAATTTTAAAGTCAAAAGTAAAGTGAATGGTATTTTGAAAAAAAAATAATAATAAAGAGTTTTAGGTTTTTTTTAATCTTTTATCATTACGTGGGAAGACCTAAAACGGTCTATTTTTTTTGGTTCAAATTAGGATTAATGCCTAATCTTTAAAGATTGACAGCACCTCATTTGCTTGCATTTCTTGAATATACATGTCAACTTGCATTAGATTGCTAGCAAATATTGAAAAATTTTCTTAAATGAACAAATTAAAAGAAGTATGACAAATCATTTGATTACATCACTTGAACATGCTTTTCAACTTGCTTTTGATTTGAGTATAATTGAAATTTCTTGCTATTAAGAGTGTTCATATATTAAAAACCTATATTATCATCAAAATTCTCAACTCCAAATACTATATCTACTGCATCTAAGGTTAGTCTCATTACTGCTTGCAAGGATACTACTAGAAAATCTACTGGTACTATTTCTGGATCTTTTTTTTTTTTTTTGTAAAAGCATATTTTTAAGGGTTCTTTACATACATAGCGCCCAAAACATTGCTATTTACAAATCTAGCACTCTATTTAATCCATTTTTCAAATTCTCACTAAAATATCAAAATTCCTTATAAAACCCGAACCCATATTTTCATTTTTTTATTAAATTATCAATGATTTGATTGGGGCATGCTAGATGTTGTAAAGTGCAATGTTTCAGGTGCTATATATGTAATTATCCCTATTCTAAAATGTCATCAAATTTGTTACTATGCAAATAATGTCTGAATAGTAATTTAAATATTGATGTTGGATGCTTGATGTGGAAGTTATGCATCTTTTACCAAAACATAGCTCAGATATTTTTTACTGTGACTTTTGTAGGAATGGTGTCACCAGATAAAACTCCAAATGAAAGAAGTCAATTTCCGCCATGTCCATCTTCTATACCACCAAATGCCATCCCTGACGTGGTTGAGTCTGACCATGAAAAGCGAATTGTGATGGCCAGACCTAGTTTTGGAAGTGAAGGCAGGCATATACAACTTCTGACAAACTACTTCACCGTTAACTTTAACATTCAGGATCAGTTTTTCTACCAATACAATGTATGCTTTGCACTATTCTCTCTTGTATTTCAGTGCTCCTTCTCCCTGGTTTGTGTTTTCACTTTTTCGTACTGCATGCAGGTTTCTATAAAATCTATTGATAATCTTGCAGTGGAAGGAAAGAGTATTGGAAGAAAGGTCATGGACAGGCTATGTCAGACTTGTAGTTCAGAGCTCGGTGGAAAAGAATTTGTATATGATGGAGACAACTTGTTCACTGTTGGGCCTCTTCCTTGTAATAATTATGATTTTATTGTTGTGTTGGAAGAATCATCTAGGTAGATTGTTCCTCTCATTTTCATGGCTGTCATTTATTTTGATTCAGTAGTGAATATGATATCTTTTCCCAACTTCTTCAGTATCTTTTCTTTTCAGAGTTCCTTGTGGATGCCCTGGTGGTGAGAGCCCATCTTCTGACACTCGCAAGAAGCTCTCTAAACACTCACTCATTGTAAAGGAACTTAGTGTTCAGATAAGGTATGCAACCAAGGTCCCATTAAGTGAATTTTCACCGTTTCATGGGGAAACTGAGACAGACCATATACAAGATGCTTTAAGAGTTCTTGACATGATTCTGAGGCAGCAGCAGGCAAGAAGGTCAGTCTTACGATTTGTTCATACCTATCATTTTACCTTTTTCTCATTTACCAACATTTCATTTTGCTAAATGTTATGCCACAGGGGATGCCTGCTTGTAAGGCAATCTTATTTTGATGGTGATCCTGCAAACGTAACTGATTTGGGTGGTGGCATTACTTTTTGCCGAGGATTTCATTCTAGTTTTCGCACAACCCATGGCGGCCTATTCTTAAACATGGGTATGGTTCTCTAATTTCCACTCCATCCTTTTTTTTGGTGATTAAGCTGTTTGCCTAATCCCATTGGTTCTCCACAGATGTTTCTAACACTATAATCTTGAAACCCGGTCCAGTTATTGACTTCTTAATTGCAAATCAAAACATTCGGAATGCTAAAGAGGTTAATTGGGCCAAGGTAGAAACCTTTATTCATTAGAGAATTTATTTGTTTAAGATACTTAAAAAACTAGTTTTCCTATCCATGATTAATCACTGGAGGATTGGTCATTGTATGTTATGATTATTGAATGCTTATATGCAGGCTAAGAGAACTCTGAAAAATATGAGAATCAAAACTATACATACTAATCTGGAATTCAAGATTATAGGGCTGACTCCACTTCCTTGCAGTCAACAAACGTATACATTCTCTAACTATATCTCCCATCTCCTTATCACTCTTAGTTTTACTATTTTGTTTTTCTTGGAAATTTCTTAACGTTTTACTTGTCAACTTATTGTCCATAGATTTGTATTGAGAGGTAAAATTGATGATGGAAAGGATCTTCCAGTAGAAGTGAATGTTTTCAATTATTTTAAAGAGAAGCGAATCGAACTGACATGGTCATCTTCTCTGCCTTGTCTTGTTGTTGGAAAGCCAAAGCGCCCCATTTACCTTCCTATAGAGGTTTGCATCATGTGACTTTTTTTTTTGTTATTCTTAAACTTATACGTGGACTCCCCTCCCCACCCCAAACAGGAAAAAGAAAAATGAAAAGGATTATCTTTCTTTCATAAGGGATATTAATTTTGCAGCTATGCAATCTCATATCATTACAAAGGTATACAAGGGCCATTTCTTCTCAATTGAGAGCAGCATTGGTTGAGAAGTCTAGACAGAAGCCCCAGGAACAAATAAAAGCTGTGACTAATGTGAGATTTTGTTATCTTGATGTTGTGTATTTGGTTCCTTAGGTTGGTGAAATACTATTATTTTTGTTTTTTTGCAGGCGTTTCAAAAAAATCAATATAATGATGAACCATTGATTTCGTCTTGTGGGATCACAATTGAGAAGCAGCTAGCCCAGATAGATGGTCGTATTCTTAATGCTCCAACAGTAAGCATGACTATTGTCTAAAATTTTCTGTCACAATCTTTTGTTTTTTACATATGCACTGCCACTTTTTTTACCCTCTATGATTTGAAGAATGATGAAGAAACTTGCTCTTGTTGCTTGAACAGCTTAAGATTGGTAATGAGGAAGACTGTTTTCCTAAGAATGGCCGTTGGAACTTCACTAACAAGGTTTGCGAAGCACGTCACTGGTTCTGCTATGCTTCCACATACCATCATAACTTGAGTTTCTTCTGCAGAAGTTATTGAAAGCAAAACAGATTGAAAGTTGGGCAATTGTAAATTTTTCCGCTCGATGTGATCTAAGTCACCTATCTCGTGAAATGATCAATTGTGCAAGGAAAAAAGGAATTGTAGGTTATGGTCTTGACCTGCTCTTCCCCCATCACTTTTTTCTCTGTTTTAAATCAATTTATGTACTATTTGGCTGCTTTGGGCAGATTATTAATCGCCCATTCACAATTATTGAGGAAAATCACCAATTTGTTCGAATGGAGCCTGCAGTTAGAGTTGAAAAAATGTTTGAAGAGGTTATAAAAAGGTTTCCTTGTCCTCCACAGCTTCTTCTGTGCGTTCTTCCTGAAAAAAAGAATTCTGCGATTTATGGTTTGTACCTTACATTTCGATTCCTTTGTATAGATTCTTCTAGTTAGTTGTTCTTTAACTTGGGTTAGTCTTCTATGCTGCCTTTTAGGACCATGGAAGAAAAAGAATCTGCATGAAATGGGTGTAGTTACTCAATGTGTTTCTCCTGCAAGGATCACTGAAAATTACTTGAATAATGTTATTTTGAAGATCAACACTAAGGTATTAATCATTTGTTATATGATAAAAACACAGTTTATCTTTAATACATTTTTTGTTATGGGTATATTTTCTTTTTTTTTCATAACATTGCTGTATAATCAATTCCTTTTGTTCTATAAGCTTGGTGGTATAAATTCTCTTCTTGCGGTTGAGGCAAATCCAAGTATTCCTTTAGTAACTGATGTTCCTACCATGATTGTGGGGATGGTCGTCTCTCATGGATCTCTAGGGCTGGCCGATCTCCCATCTGTCGCAGCAGTGAGTAACTTTCTTATAACACAGTAATAACAAAGGAAAATTTACATAGCTACTCTTATCTGCCATTTGGGTTCAAAACTTCTACCTTTTTTGTGAATCATCAGGCAGTTGGTTCTAGAAATTGGCCATTAATTTCCAGGTATAGCGCATCCGTGAGGACGCAGTCTGCAAAGATAGGAATGATAAACTCTTTATATAAGCCTTTATCAAATGGAGAGGACGATGGAATGATGAGGTTTTGTTTTCCATGCATTTCATGTATTTTTTACCTCTATTATGGTTTCTTTTGTTGCCATGAAAATTTACTTCAAGCTTAGTATATTAATGGACCCATAAACTCTGGTTAGAAAGCGGCCTAAAATTTGAGTTTAAAGATTGTGACCCAAGGCATATTTTGTATCTAATATGTCTTCCTATGCACAAGCATACTTGGTGAGGAAGTGTAGGCTAACCGACAATTACATGGAAACTGACACAATCATGGGTTATGTCTGTCAGGTCCCGATCTGAGAGGTTGGAGGTTAACAAGGCTATTAACAGTAATAATAGTCCACTAATGTTTAGCTATAAAAAAATCACTAATCCATACATCATAAGTAAATATCCTTTAATAAAATACATAAGATCATCCAACTTGAAACAATAATTTAAGTATTACAACTATAGTGATAAAACATGTAAACTAATTAATTTTCTACCTATTTTCAGTGGATCATCTCATCATGTAAACAAACTTTCTTCAATCAGTCATATTAGTCTAGTAAAATTTTTCCTGAAAGAATAGTAAAATAACATGTTAAGTTGATAACGATTTAGTAATAATTAACACTTTATTATGCATTGCATTATTATGCAAATGCCTAATATGAATGTTCAAAGGAATATGGCAATCAATTTATAAAGTGAACTTTATTTTTTTTCACGAAATATATTTAGTAAATCATCTCAATCAATTACATTTTTGTCCTATTAATCAATTACATTTTTTATTCTCATTTCTTTTAAGTAATCTTAAAAGCTTCATAAAAAATTTTTACTAATAAATATACAACCATTAACATTTTTAACCATTTTGTATTAATAAAAGTACAATTATTACCTTTTCATATTCCATTTGGTTCTAATTAAAGTATAATCATTACAATTTCTTTTACCTTTAATTTGAAAGAGTACAACAACGTCTCAGGCTAATATTATAAGGGGGTGATTCCTTTAGACTTTTCGAATATTAAATTCATTTCTACCATTATGTTAATTTATTTTTTATTTAATACATTGCAAAAGATGAAAGAATTGAAATCATAAGCTAGTCATTTCATTTTCACTTATATTCTTTTAATTATTGAAGTAGTTTTAATGAATACAAATAGATAGAACATTTCTAAAATAAAAGAAAATAAATTTAATGCAAAAATAATAATAATTACTTGCTTTGTTTTTATTTTATAAAATATTTTTTTCAAACCCTTTAACACGTGCCATCTTAAATTTTATTCCTGAAATTAATTTATAAAATAGACACCTATAACTTCAATTGAATTTAAACATTAACTTAGCTTAAATAGTTTTCTTAAATTGATTGATGCGGCCAACACTCCTTAATTTCAAATCCATATATTCCTCCACTTATGTCTGTGTTTTTAATTAAAATAAAATCTACATTAACACTTAAAATATGATACAATTATATATATATATATATATATATATATTGCAAAAGCCCGTACTCAATTTTATAAAATAAGAAAAGGGAGGACAACACATCGGGTTAAGAAAAATCCAGAGTAGGATCTTTCCATCGGTATACAACACAACCAAAAGCTCTAAAAAATTGTTACATGTATACCCAAAAAACAGATTAAAGAAAAAATCTTTAGCGAAATAAGAAGACAAGTACAAGGAGAGAAATGTAGTATAACAAAAGTTAAAATAATCATCTGAAAGAGGCTATTCCTTGGCAGGAGTAGCAGAATTGCAAAGAGATGAGGATTAATGGAGCAAAAGATCCTCCCCCAAAGCCAGAAACCGAAAACCTTTAGGGATGAAAGGAGACCGTAAGCCATATCATGGTGAACATTTGACATAAGGAAGATTCAAAGAGTCTCCCCTTAAAAGTATATTAAGCTCCTTGGGAGGCACCAAACAAGTAGAGACACCCAAAAAATCACGTTTCACAAATCAATCCGCTGGTGCATTTCCCTCCCTGTATATAAAATTCCATATGACCTGAAGCTCATGAGAAGCTATAAATTGCCAAATCTTATTAAGACAATTAATTAAATTCCAAGGAGGCTCTTGTATTCTAGTGATGAAATCCAGAAGAACAGATAAACCCGATTCAATAAAAATTGTAGACAAATTGAAAGCAACATTTAGATACTACCCAACCCTTTGCTTCAGTAGTAGTTAAAGCCCAAACATGAGAAGAAAATAAAAGAGACACTTGCCCAAATGATTTCTGAAAATGGACCCACACCGGCTGTGCAATTTTCTCAACTTCCATCAACATTAATTTTGATCCAACCGGGGGGAGGGGGTTGCAAATATATTAAAGATCGCCTCCAGCCCTCCTTAGGCAAAGATCTAGGTAGCAATCGTATCCGTTTAGAGGTCTTTGCATGGTAGGTAAGAATGTAAGAAATAGTGGAGAGAGGGGAAGAGGAAGAGAGCTCATGTTTCGCATTGTTTCGAGCACGCCAAATAAACCACAAAGTTATATAAGGATTGAGATGCATTGTTGTGTCTGATGAACCACAAGATGGCCAAGCAAATAAGCAATCTTCCATATTCTGCAAAGTAAAATTTTTCAAACCAAAAATCCTTCCCAAACTATGCCATATCTTTCTAGCAAAGGGACAAAAGAAATATAAATGTGGCGCACTTTCTTGGGAGCATTTACACAAACAACATTGTGAGGCCAACCACAGGCCTTTGAGTTTTAAGATGTCATCAAAAGACAACAACTGTAAAAAAATCCTCCATAAAAAAAACAAAAATAGATGGGGAGCGATATTTAGGCCAGATTTCAAGACCCCATTTACATTTATCAAAATAATGCAACTTATCGTAAATCATTTTAAAGATGGAGAGTTTTTGGCTTAATTTATAGTGAGGCATGTCTTTAACATTATTGCACATATGAATCATAGAGATTTGAGGGGTCACATTACCTAACAATTCACATAAAAGCGGCAAATTCCATCAGAAACCGATATATGATGATGAGAAGAGGTAATAGGACCCTATATCTAAATCTATTTGAGGAGCATAAGTGCTTATAATATTAAAAATCTTAGTATCAATGATAATCTTAAGGACTATAATTCTATCTTCAACTCTAATCTTTCAACTCTAATAATTTTTACAACATTATCTTTCAAACTCTTATCTATAATTACACTTACACCATTTCTAGTGCGACACCTATCGAAATACCAAAGTTTAAAATCTAAGTTATCAATCTCCTTAGCCTTTTCTTCAACTCATTTAGTTTCTTGAATACATATGATATTAATCTTTCTATGAATCATAATATCAACTAATTTCATTAATTTACCATTAATAGTACCTATATTCCAAGATGTTATCATAATATTAATTTTATTAGCTTTACGGACTAACTTTTTTATCCGCTTCCGTCCGTAATGTGGGAACCCTTACTTATTTGACACTATAGTATTCAAACTATATAGCACGTCGCTTCCAGGGAACGTTCTATCACTTACACAATGATCAAAACGATTCATGTCTTGTTTTTTTCGACAAGTTTTATATTGTCTGTCGACTATCTAACGCAACCCCCTATTTTTAACAGCGAACTTGGGACCGACAATGACAGTGTTTGTGATCGATCATATTCATACATTATCAAATGCTTTTATACTCATTTATTAGAAATTTAACTAACATGCACAGTCTTTTTTCTTATTGTATTATTAGTTTAGGCGTATGTATTCATTAGCTTTGGTTTGCTTACTGTTCTTTTAAACTAACATTTTAGGCTTAATTAGTTGATTAAAAGATGGACAATAGAAGAGACAATCTTTATAGAAGATGCAAACAACCCAACCTAAGATAAATTTATAATTGTTTTAATTCATTTTTGTAGCAGCTCTTTCTTTTACCTTTTTGAATCATTAATAGTGATAGAAAATGAAAAATAAAAAAAATGATTTTTATTGCTCAACCGTCTATTCCCACCTTAGTTAATTCAAAGTCCTATGCTGAGTTGTGGCAATATGTCTAGGCTGATAGCGTCATAAAGAAGTGTTTGATCTAAGTAAACACTCATCCTTTTGTCTAGGCTGCTAACCAACAACTATATATGGACATCAACGCAATCTGAGTTATAATTGTCACGACGCAACCCGAAAGTTTGGAGTTAACTAAGGCATGAGATGATGGTCAGACGTTGAAATTAATATTATCTAAATAGTTCTAAGAGTAATAATAGTCGACCATATTGTTCAACTATAAGAGTCATTAATCCATAAGATATAAGTAAATATCTTCTAACAAAATATATAAGATCATCCAGCTTGATACAATAATATAAGTATTATAATAAAAGTGACAAAACATGTAGATCAAACAATTTACTATATATTTTTCTATATTTTCTCTCATCTTGTAAATAAATTCTATTCTATCGATCATATCCGTCTAGTAAAATTTTCCTTAAAAAATAGTTTAATAATCTTAGTGAATAATTAACACTTTATTATGTACTAAATTTTTATGCAAACGCTAATATAAATGCTCAAAAAATATGCTCATCAATCTATAAAGCAGGCTTCATATTTTTTTTTCTATAAAAATATTTATTAAATTGTCTTAACCAATCACAATTTTATCCTCTTAATTAATTACATATTTCATTTCCTTTTCCCTCTAGTTAGGAGTATCTTCAATATTTGGTACTAATATGTACGATTATAATCAATTTTTTTTGTGTTTGGTTCCAATAAATGTACAATCATTATCATTTTTTCAATCTTTAATTTACACGAGTATAATATCAGCATCAGCTAGTATCATAAGGGAGTGACTTCTTATAGACTTAATATTAAAGTTTTTATTTTTAAATATTTAATTCCTTTCAATCATTATATTTATTTTTTTCATTAAATGCACTGTAAAAAATGAAATAATTTAAATTATAGAACAATCATTTCATTTTCGCTCATCTTTTTTCAATTATAATAGTGTGTTACTGATTACGAAATTTTCAATCTTTTAAATTATGTGCTGAAGTTAATTTATGAAATAATGTTAATACCTGTAACTTCATTGAATTTAAACATTACTTTAGCTTAAATAGGAAAATTCTAATTTCATATATTTGACTAACTCTCCTTGATTTCAAATCCACATATCCTTTCTCTTCTGTCTTCTATGTTTTTAATTGACATAAAATATATATTAACATTTAAACATAAATACAATTATATATATAAAAGTTTAGTGTTAGTGAACCTTAATTTTACGTTAATTGGTTTCTGGTCAAACTTTTTCCTTCAATGCGATTCACTCTTCGATCTGAAATCCGAATATTTCTTCTTCAATACTTTCTGATTTAGTTAACATAAAACCTATATTAGCATTTTAATATAATTTCAATTTAATATAAAAACTATAATTTAAATAACTCTACTTACCTTCACTTCTTCATATAAAAAACATAATTCATATATAGTGCTACCTTGATGAATTGTGTAGCCTGAATAATGAGCTTCATGTATAATTTTTTGTTCCAAATCAGAATTAGTAGGCATCCATAATTGCAATTTGTTTCTAATAACACCATATTCATCAACAGTCCTATTCGACCGCTTTCCTAATTGAAGTTGTTTCAAAAGTTCTGAATATTCACTATTAACTCTCTGGGTTATATTAATTTTATCTATTAAAGTTGAATGCACTGTCAATTGATGTAAATATTTCGTATCACATGATTTGATTTTCAACTGAAAGACATCAATTTCTTTAATCAATTTCAACTTTTGAGTAATAATCAAACTTACATGACATGTGGACTTACTACTAAAAACATCAACAAATATTATTGTTTGGCCAGGACAATATTGTATATCTAGATCGTAGTCCTTTATAAGCTCTAGCGATCTTCTTTACCTTAAATTCAACTCTTTTTGTATGAAAATGTGCTTTAGATGATGATCAGTGAAGACTTCGCACTTGAGATCATACAAGTAGTGTCCCCAAATTTTGAGGGCAAACGCTACAATAGCTATTTCTAGATTTTGTCGGATTATTCCTCTCATGTGGCTTCAAATGTCTGGATGCATTTCCAATTTTCTTTTTATTTTGCATTAAAACACAACCCATGCCTCACAACGATGCTTCACTATAAATTTGGAATATTTATTTTGTTGATGGAATAGCTAACATTGAAGTTGTGGTCAAATGTTTCTTTAATTCTTAAAAACTATTCTCAGAATTTGCAGTCCACTCAAATTGGTTCTTTTCTAATTAGCTTGGACAACGACATATCTCTTTGTGAAATTTTTTTAACAAACTTCATGTAATATCTGACCAAACTAAGAATACTGCATGCCTCTCTAACATTCTTTGGACTAGGCCATTTCACAGTTATTTTCAATATCTGAGGATCTACTGATATTCCTTTATCACTAATAATATGCCTTAGAAATATAATGCTTTGCAACCAAAACTTATACTTTGATAACTTAGTATATAGTTCATTCTGCCTTAACAACTCCGATATTATTTTCAGATGCTTGGCATGATCATCATTAGTTCTTGAATATATTACATTATCATCATTAAGTATAATAACAAACTGATCCACATAAAGTTTGAGGATTCAATTCATCTCAGGTTTATGAATTCAACATGAATATTGGTTAAGCCAAAAGATAAATAAAAATTCATAATGACCATACTTGGTCTCAAAAGCTGTCTTAGTTATATCTTTTTCCTTGATTTTGGACCGATGATATTCCGATTTAAGATCAATACGAGAAAATATATTAACACCCTTTAATTGATTAAATACATTATCAATCATGGGCATAGGTTATTTATTCTTAATTGTTATCTTGTTCAAAACTCTATAATTAATGCATAGCCGTATAGATCCATATTTCTTCTTGCAACAATACTGGAGAAATCCAAGGTGAATTTTTTGGCCTGATAAAACCCTTATCTATTGATTCCTGCAACTTAAATTTCAATTATTGCAGTTCTTTTGGAGTCATCCTGTAAGGAGGCTTGAAACTTGCAGATAACCTTGGTTGCACTTCAATGCCAAACTTAACTTTCTATTCTGGCCGTAGCCCTGACAATTTTTCATGAAAGACATTAAAAAATTCTGCAAACACTGGGATGTTTTTCAATTTCTATACGTCTTTATTCAGATTTCTAATTTTGCTAAAAATACCCGTTCGCCACTTTACAAATACTTTTCAACTTTCAATGTACTATTCCGAGAAGATTATGCATTTCAATCACATAGGATATAAAACAGTTTTTCACCAGGCAAATTGAGTTTCAGTTGCATTTTCCAACATTTAATTGTAGCAAAATTCTTTACTAATCAATACATTTTCAATATGACTTCAAAAGTCCGAATTGATATGATTATTAATTCCGCTTGCAGCTTATGAAGGCATTACAACAAATAAGCAAGAAGTAAAATATATAATATCAACAAAAAAACTAGCAACAAAATTATCAGAAATGAAAGAATGCGTTGTACCTGAATAAAATAAAACAGTGCCAGTATGATCTTGAATCAGAAACATACCTATAACCACTTCCTTAAATTCTTTAGCTTTTTGAGAAGTAATTACAAAAGCTCTGGCCTTTATTGGTTGCTCAGTTCTGTGCTCTAACAAAATGGCCTTGTACCGGTGGATGATATTTTAATAGGAGCTATTTTGTCAATCACTTGCAATATCAATTGAACAATAACTTGTAAGTTAGTGGCTTTGATATCTTCATTTGCTCTGTTCTGATTGTCATGTATGTTCAAGACATTTCCGATTTATATTTCTTGCTCTATAATTAGCCTAGGAGACTTTTCCTTGGTACTGTTTGATTCTCTTTTAGGCATATTTATTTGTTCGGGCATATTTATATTTATTGACACAATTTATTATTCAAATATAATTTATTATATAATAATTATGCAGTGCATGCATTATACTAAGTATTATGGTTACCTAACATAGATTCATCAAACCTTTAGCTTTGTATAAATCTGTATAAATCAATTCATATTAGGTTTCCTTCTTACTGTTTCTAATTCCAACACACTTTCATCTTTATTTTCATCCATTAACAATGCTCTGTTTGATTTTCAGTCACACTTCAACTGTCTCCATTATGGGTCAGTTGCGGTGTGCAGAGGCAGATGAGTTGGTCAGAATAAATTCTCACCTGCACTCGTTCTAACTTAATAAATTACAATTCATTGAATGATCAATTAATCTAGCTAATTCTCATCAAACCTACTTGGTACATTTTATTTCATAATTCGTTCATATGCATATACTCGAAAGTGTGAAAAATTATATCACTAAAAAAATATATATTTATGTTATAAAACTGTTCAATCAAACGTAATAAGAGTACGTAACCAAAAGTCTGTATAAGCTCCCAAAACTATAAAATACAATTGCTGTAGAAGTCAAACATTACTACTCGCTCTATTGCTTCTTTTTTTTGTTTATAAAATTTTATTTTAGCCTTGATTATTTCATTGAGCCCCTTGTTGTCACTCTAACATGTTATTATCGTATAAAACATGTAAAAAAAGACATGTAATGTTGGAAAGCATGGAAGCTGTATAAAACATGTAATCATCCATGCATATGTATCATAAACATATTCATAAGAGTCATCGATCTAATCAAGAAATGTAACTCGTAATTGTATAGACCAACTATTTTCATGTCATCATTGGGTCTTCACCCAATCCGAGGTCTACATCAACTATTGATAAATGTCGGTCCCCTCCCAACATAGCAGTTTTCAATTGCCTCCCTAGTACCAATGGTTTATTACGTTCCATCGTCGTCTGATCCAAATGGTTCCCTGAGTCGTCTCCATCTGAACACATGAGTCAGGAATCTCATTGTTTCCTACTTTCCGTACTTGCATGTAATTATGTAATAATCTATCTATAACATCACTTGTGACAACTTTAATCATAATTTCTGTAATAAATATTTATAATAGGTATTTTATATATCATATACATGAATTATAGTAAATGAAGACTTGGAATAAATGATTTCATAGACATGTTCATCAGGTTCATAACATAGTAAATTCAGAAGTATCGTAAGAGCCAAATCAAATCTGCATTCATATAATCTATGCATGTTTTTATCCATAATATCTAGAAACTTATAAATGCGATAGTGTCAACACTTAATCACATGAAATTTTACTGAGATAATTTTTATGTTAGCTCAGGATTATTTCTCACATGAATTGACGAAGTAGCCCTACGACGAGTTTCACCAAGCTAAATGTATCATTTGTATTAAGTTTTTTAAGTCATTCCAAAATTTATCTTTAGACCCTGTATCTGAACCTGCTTGAGGAGCATAAACACTTATAATATTAAAAATCTTAGTATCAATGATATTCTTAAGGATTATAATTATATCTCCAACTCTATTAAATTTTGAATTTTACTTAAATTTATCTTTATAACATTATCTTTCAAACTCTTATCTATAATTGCACCTATACCATTTATAGTGTACTCTTACCATAATACCAAAGTTTAAAACCTAAATTATCAATCTCCTAGCCTTTTATCCAACCCACTTAGTTTCTTGAATACATAAGATATTAATTTTTCTATGAATCATAATATCAACTAGTTTCATTAATTTACCATTGAGAGTACTTATATTCCAAGATCCTATCCTAATATTAGTTTCATTAGTTTCATGGACTAACTTCTTTACCCGCATTTGCCCGTAATGTGGGAACCCTTGCTTAATTAACACTACACCCGGGCGTCGGTGTAGCGGCCCTTGCACAGTTTTCACTGTATTTAGGCTATACAGCGCGTCGCTTCCAGGGGACGCCCTATAACTTACACAAAGATCAAAAGGATTCATATCATGATTTTTTCGACAAGTTTTACGCTGCTGTCGACTACTTAACGCAACTCTCTACTTTTCTCATCCGGGCTTGGGACCGGCAATGGTAGTGTTAATTCATTCTAAGTTTAACTATATAAAAATGATTATGTAATCATTTCCAAACATAAAGAATTAAAGAGATTATGTGACATGGGTGGGGGAAAGAATAATATTTTGTTTAACATTCAAATTATAGAGGAATTAAGTTGATGTGTCATACTTTAAAATTATAGGAGAGGGTAATTAATCATATGTTAAGACGTGATATAAAGATTTTTTATAATCAATTTGGTTTTATTCCAGAAAGTTTTATCTAGGAAGTTATACATTTATTGAGAGTCTTGATGGAAGAGTACAAAGAGAGTAAGAAAGATCTACAAATATTAAGGAGGATCTACATATGATTTTTATTGATTTAGAAAAAGCTTACGATATGGTTCCATGAGAAGTCCTTGGGAGACTTCTAGAGAAGAAAGGTGTTGATATGACTTATATTGAAGTCATTAAAGATATGTATACTAGAGTTGTTACTTGTATTCGAACAAGTATTTTTCTAGTTCAGTTGAATTGCATCAAGGATCGACTTGAAGCCCATATCTTTTTGCTTTAGTAATGGATGCTCTTACTGGACATCTATAAGAGGATGTTCCTTGTTGTATGCTTTTCACTTTGGAAAAAAAACTTGAATTATGGAGGTCTAAATTGGAGTCTTAAAGCCTTTGTTCGAGTAGAACTAAAATTGAATAAATGGAATGTAATTTTCGATATAGTACTTCTAGTGACAGAGTTGTAATTATGGGTGATCAAGTCATTAAAAGGTGTAAACGTTTTAGATATATCAGGTTTATTGTTCAGAGTAATGGTGATATAGATGGCAGTGTTATTAGTAGAATTCAAGTTGGTTGGTTGAAGTGGAGGAATGCTTCGGGCCTATTGTTTGATAGGAAAGTACGCTTAAACTAAATGAAAAATGTTATAAGATGGTGAGATTTGCAATGTTTTAAGGCGCAAAATGTTGGCCCTTTAAAAGAGAAGCATAAAATAAAGTGAAATGTTGCTCAAAATTCAGATGAGAATGCTCAGGTGGATGAGTGGCTTGACACTTAGAGACAGTGCAAAGCGAATATATCCGTGATAGGGTTGATGTAGCTCCATTGGCGGTCAAGATTAGAGAGAGTCGCCTTAGATGATTTGGTCACATTAAACGTCGATCATCTGATAATCTAGTTAAAGAGTAGATGTTTTAACTTCGACTGATGTTAAGAAAGATAGAGCTAGAACTAAAAAATACTTAGACTTATTGTATAAAAAAATGATCTTTAATGTATTAAAATTAAATGACATTATGACACTCAATAGGACACAATGGAAAAAAGGATTCATGTCGTCGGCCCCACTTAGTGTGATAAAGGCTACTTGTTGTTGTTTTGTTAAAATCATATGCAATATTATTTTTATTTTTCATGCAATGATTTATTATCTTATAATATCATGACTTAAAAGTTTTGGAATCACCCTTTATATTCATGCATGCATGCATGTACAATTATCTAAATAATTTGTATACAACTATGAGTGCATATATACAAATAACTAACAACTAGACAACTTGCATAGTTAATTCATATATGCACTTATATTATCTTAATAACTTTGAAAAAACATATTGGGTATAAGTTAATAAATAAATGCATTGCTAAAAACAATAAGTGAATACATAAATATTGACGCTCATAGTTATAGGTGATCCAAACATGTTAAAAATGTTTGTAATATGTATGCACACATAAAAAAATATTTATAAACTAGGTTATAAACTTGAGGGAGAGATGCTAAATTCATTGATTCTGGTGTAAGGAAAGCTGGATGATGGAGAAACTTTTGAGTAATGTTAATTTACAAGATGCTAAATTCATTGATTCGATACCTATAACTAGATATAAGAAGGATACTTTGATTGTTAAAAAAAAGGGGGAAGATTCTATATCGAAGTGCTTTGCTCAGTCTATCACGGTTTCTCATGGATTGTAGTTGAAATGGATTTGGACTCGGTGGTTAAAACCATCTATATCTTTCTTTATATGGAGGGTTTTGCATAATTTGATTCCTTCTGATGACATTCTTAAAATGAAAGGAGTAAGAATGTCATCACGTTGTATTCTTTGTAAAGTTAAAGAGGAATCCATTACTCATCTTTTGGAGATTGTCGTTTCATTACTGATATATGGGATATTATGACTAAACAGTTGGTTAATGTTGATATGGATCACACTTTCTCTTCTTTTACTGATTTGTTTTAGCGATGGAAGCAGTTTGGGCAAGGATTTTTACAGCACTATTCCTTGTGTTGTTGTGGTTTGTTTGGCTTACTAGAAACAATGCTTTGTTTAAGGATGAGATTCCTGATATTCAACATACAATGAGTATCATTTTATGTTATTTGTGCAAGTGTCTTACTTCCTTACAGTTTAAAGATAGGGGTTGGACTTTGCTGAAGGAAAATTATAAGAAATTGGTTTTGCTTAATAGGACTGTTAAGATTACTGTTAAGACTACTTGGTGTAAACCTTTGGTTTCTTATTTTAAAATTAACACTGATGGCTGTTGGAAGTTGGAAGCTGCGAGTATGAGAGGAGTTTGTAAAGATTTTAATGGTTCATTAATTTGTTGGTTTGCTGCTTTAACAGTCCCTATTTCTGCGCTTACGACAGAAGTTGATGCTGTGGTTTATGGCTTAATGGTTGCAAAAAAATTAGGAATTTATAATATTATTATGGAAATGGATTCTCTGATTCTTTGGAAGTGTTGCAGGTGGAGTAGAAAGGTGCATTGGAGTATTTTGCTGCAGATGAAGCGAATTAAAGCCTTAACTGAAAATTTGAATGTTCATTGGACACATGTTCGTAGAGATGGTAATTCGGTGGTTCATTGGTCTGCGAAGACTGTTTATAATCTTTCTAAAGCTTCTGTTTCTTTAATTTTCCTGATGTTTTGTTGGCTTTAGCCAATAAGAATCTTTCTTGATTGTTTTTGATTGTTTTTGGTGGTGTTGGTTGTTTTTTTTTTTTTTGGGATTATGGAACCTTTTTCTTTTCCTTGTGTGAGTTGTTTAGGGCTTAGGTTGGGGTTTCTTATCCCTCTTTCTTTGGAATTTTTTTCTTGTGGCAATAAAATTCCTAGGGGAAGACCCCCACTTTGGGTAAAAAAAAAAAAAACTTGAGGGAGAGAGAGATTACCATGTTAATAGGGATTCTTCTCCTAGCAAACCTTAAGCCATTCATTTGCTGTGATCTTATGATTTTTTTAAAAATTGTTAGATTTTATAAATATTTGAAGAAGTTATTTTCTAACATACCATCTTTTTAACTTCATCTGTTGACTTTGACTTCAAGTTTTGTTACTTTTAATGATAGGATTAGTTTAGCTTCCATTTTAAGTGTTCAAAAGCTATATTGGACATTTTATGGATTTGGAATTAAAGTGCCCCCGACAAATAGGGCTGTAAATGAGCCGAGCTTGAGCCAGCTCAAAATTGGCTCATGTTCAGCTCATTCAAAGTTAATTTGGTTAAAATTGGTTTGTTTGAAATTTCTCGTGAACAGTGTGTTTGTGTTCGGCTCAATTTTCACATTCTTGTTTGTATTCTGCTCAAAATTGACTTGTTTAAATTAATTAGAAAAATAGATGTAGGTGTTGAATTCTAACCTGCACTATTCTTATGCAATAAAATGTGTAAAACTACATGACCACACGAGCGTTGGTGATTTAAAATTACATATAAATATATAATATATTATTATATAAATAATATTTTGAGCTAAGAACTAAATCCAATTGAACAAAGAGTTGTTCGTGTTCAACTCATTTATAAGTCGAGATATAAAAAAAATTATTTGTGTTCGACTCGCTTACTCAAAAAACTATTCAAACACAAGCTATTTAACAAACCGAACTCTAGGTTTTCGCGGAAAAGGATTTTTTTTGACAACTTTACCCATAAATAATAGAGGGGATAACTTTTCATCTCACTGTCTATTACTCATGGGCTAAGGATTTTTATTCATTATCTTCATCAAAATTTGTTTTAATTTCCCTTCTTTTGGATAGTCTATATTTATGATGTTCATTCTAAAAAAATATTCAAGTTATAATTTAGTAATGTCTTCAAATAGTATTGCCATCATTCCTTAATGTTTTATTTTTATCTAAATCCTGTCATTTTTATTCCTAGTAAATTAAGTTAAAATAAGTTTTTAGATTTTCTTTTCTTTTTTCTAAGGTATTTTTTGTATCTTATTTCTGCTTCTTTAGTAACTTTGTTTTGCCTCTTGTGATTAGCATGCTTTTTATGTGTTGTTTTCTCTCACGACCAAATTTTCCACAATGTTTCTTAGTGTTGAAATCATTGTTGGATTCTCTTTTTACATCATACGATATCCAAGAGATATCTAGTTTTATTTATTTATTTATTTGTTGCAATTCATTTTAAATCAGGGACCTTTTACTTCAATTTTATGATTCAAGCGGTGGCAGGAAGCCGGCTCAGATAATCATTTTTAGGTACTTTATACTTTTGGCAATAATTCTTCTTAAGTTGTCTTTTTCCACTTTAAGTGAGAGGCTGTTTTGTAATTCTCCCATTTAAGATCTGCTTGTAACTTGGAATTGTTTTCCGCTGCATAGATTTATGTTAGCTCTATTATTTCAATGCTTCAAATCTTTTAGTGGATATTCATGCTTGGTGTTATGTATCATATTGTTTATAGAATATTTGTTTTATTTTGTCTAAAAATTCTATTGATTCAACGGAAGATATAGAAGGGACTGCGGTGGTAACAGCAGTAAACAACAATGCAGGATGTCTATTTTTAGTGGGTAGTTTCTATCATATCCCAGGTCTAGATGGCAATACACATTGAGTCTAAATTGTGGTACACTCTGGTAACACGAGATATGATGAAGAGACTTTGTACAACCTAAATTTTCTAATTTAGGTTTATTGAGCCTTGTTGGTCAGTGGATCTGGTTCAAGGTTGGTATGTCATATAAAAATGATCAAATTATAGAAGTGACCAAAGAATATATGAACTAGCCATTGAGTTAAAGTTATTCACGACTATTTTTCAAGTATATTTAGCCAATAAGAATGCTATTTACTAGATAAAATCAAGAATGCCACCAAAAACTACTCACCTACTCACCTCAAGCTTCAAGGCTTTTTCTCAGAACTCATCAAATATGAGTGAAGTTGGTGATGAATTTACATGAACTCATCACTTAGAAATGAACATGAGTTCTGTATTTAATCAAATTGCTACAAGCTAGGCCTGTTCATTCATTTTACAAAAGCATATGCTATGCCTTCTTTTTTTTTTCACCTTTCTTGTTTAAATGTAGCCTTTATTGCCGGGTTGTCTCAATATATGAGTAACGGTTGAAAGGGTTGCTTGACACATTTGGTTAGTTGTGATCTGTCTTATACTTCCTAGCAATTTATCTTGTTTAATAGCCATTTTGGTATTGGTAGTAGGGTTTTTGTAATGCTAATAGATAAATTTGGATCCAACATCATTTTTGTTTTGGTGGGCATGGAGGCATGGCAAAACTAGAAGCCAAGTAATCAAATGACAAGAAAATATGGATAAGCCAATCCTTATGGATCATTAAGGCTTTGTTACTTTTGGAAGCTAACTCAAATGGAGGAAAGGGCAACGAAGGTTGTTACTTTTGGCAGCTAACTTAAATCAACGATCCTCATGAGCTTGAGTAACATTAATAACTTGCTTAACCTGATGAGACGGTAGTGAAGTAGTAGAAATATTGCCACCTATATTATCGGTGATATCTAGAGCAGGTGGCGTCTGAAGACTCACCCTCTCCCCCACGATAGGAGGTTCCAAAGACGGGGAGATAAAATTGGGGATTGAAAGGTTGTCATATTGCCTGCGAGAAAAGTGACGTCATCCGGGGTATTCTTTTGATGATCAATAGTGTCAATAACTTGGAGCTTATTAGGAGGAGATGTAATTGCCTCTGGCATAACACTATGTTTTTTTTGTTTGAGTTGTGTGTGCAGATGGTGACATTGAGAACTGGAGTGGCTGAACATACGACAATTTGAACAATACGAGGGAAAATGCTCAATCACTTCCTTTCGCCAATATCCATGATGCTGTGTGCCCAACCAAATTTCCTTGGAGACGGGTGAAGTGAAGTCTCTTTCGACAAGTACTCTGACTTCAAATTGACGAGAAAGATTAAAAGTAGAAATATTTGTTTTGAGTGACTTGTCATAAGTTGGGGCAATAGAGTACAACACTTTTTGAGTAAAATAATGAAATTTCATACCAAGGAGGCAAATCTAAACTGGAATGATTGGTGGTTCTGTCTGTGGGTCAAAATCCACAGACTATTTTAGAATCTTCATTGCTCCGTTATCAAACCAGATTATTCTTCGAACAAATAAGCACGTGTAATCCTCTTCATTATTTAGTTATATAAGAATATCTTTCATCTAACAGTCCAATTTTTTACTCTCCAACAAGATGCATAAACTCAGATTCCTTACGAATCAGCTCCATTTTGGGATGACCATACAGAAATTTCCTGACTAAATTCATTCGACAGGAGGAAGCAAATTGAATACCTTCAGTTTTTGTTAAAAAGATGACAGACTTCCCATTCTTTCTACCAGGCTTTTTGATGTCCTCCGCCCACTCAAATGAAGCAGGGAAATAGCACGATTTAGATGTATCTTAAGCGTGGACACCCGCAAGTGCAGCAGCATAAGATCTGTCGGAAGCCATGTAGGTACGACATAGCAGAGAGCAGAGAGCAGAAACCCGAAACAGGGAGCAGGAGCGGAAGCCCCTGCTATCTCAGAGCAAACAGGAAAGAGCGGCGAAGCCCCTGCGATCAGCTTGAGCTCGAGGACGGCACAGACGTCGCAGCCTGACGCACGAGCAGAGACGCAATGACGCAGAGCAGAAACGAAGCCGACATGCGAGCAAAGACGCACGAGCAGAAACGAAGCCGACGTGCGACGTCAATAGAGGTTAGATCGAAGAGAAGCTACTCAACCAGGGATCGCCATGTACATGTATGTATGTATATACATACATACACAGACCTATTCACATGCACACATTGAAATATATAGCATTTAAAAAAAAATTATTTGAGAAATTTTAATTTTTTTTGTTGTTTTTTTGGGTGTTAGAAGCGGATCCTTTTTATCTTTTTTTTTTTTAATCGAATGTAGTATTGAAACTAAGTGAGTCCAATTCTATAATGTGAAAGATTTTTTAATCATTTTCTCATAATTAAAAAAAGTAACTTATGAGGTTTTTTGATACGATGAAAAATCATTTTAGCATTAAAATTAAAAGAGTTGGATTCTATAATGCCAAGGATTTTTTAATCATTCTCACCCATAGTTAAAAAAAAAAAGAATTAAAGATTTTTTAATCAATATTTCTCATAATTAAAAAAAAAATAACATTTGAGCTGTTTTAATATTTCTCATATCATTTTAGCATTAAAATTGAGAGTTAGATTCTATAAAGCCAAAGATTTTTTAATCATTATCTCTCATAATTTAAAAAAAAATGAAAGAGCAATACATGTTTACTTTTGTGCATGCACTCCTCAATAAAGTGGGATTGCTGAACAGAAAAAAAAAAACAAAAAAAAAAAAAACCCACCTGCTTATCAACACGAGCTCTTTTTTATCTTGAGAAGAATGTTTCACAATAATAATAGAAGGTAGTTTAATGCCCATTTACATCATGAATTGATTGCCTACAGGCTCCTTGGGTTAGAAAGTTCTAGCCAAATTCCTTCCACACTTAAACACGTTAGATAATCTTCTTCTTGAGATACTTGAAAGTGCTGTTTTTTTTCCATACAACTAAAGAAAAATCCAAGAGCAACTAAATATTTTTATTGGGTACTTCTCTAATTACAAATTGTGCAAATGCTAACATACCTTCACATGATAGGTGTATGTCTTTTGATGCCCTTTTTAATGAAGTGTATTTCTACTTTATTATTATTTATTCCAAAAAGAAACGAATTCACAAATAATTTTTTTCCTAGTTTACCCTTCTTTACCTCTAGCAACAACTTCAAAACCAGGCACTTCCACACAGATCAATCTTTATATTGGAATCACCTCTCAGCCATTTTATGTTTACTCAAGGAAAAAGGCATCTCAATCTATGCTGGTCCAATTAATTAACTTAATCAATTCCTATCAGTGATTTTAATGAGAAACCATTGAGCTAGTAAACGTAAGTACCAAAACTTTAATTGAACATCCCTTAATTTGTTTTTATTTCAAAATCTTTTTTCATCATTTTTATTCATTTTTTCCTAACCTTCATACTATTTCTATTCCTAAAGTTGTCTATGAGATTGTAAGTAACGTGAATTAAAATCATGCTTTGAGAGCTGAACTGGATGCCTTCAAAAAAAACAAAATATGGGAAATTATGGCATTATAAAGAGGGAAGAAATTTGTGGGATGTAGAGTGAAATTTAGGGGTTGTTTGGTTTGTTGAAAATGAAGTACAATGTAAAAGATTTGTAAAGCATTGTTATTACAATGTATTTGAAATACTTTATGTTTGTTTGGTTCACTACAAAATAAACACAAAATTTTATATTTTTTTGTTTACTTTGAAGTAGATTGAGAATAATATAATCATTTATTTAGAATGCGGGCGGCGGGCTGTGGGCTGTGGGTAATGGTTGGGGGTGACGACGAGCGACAATTTGCCGATAACATTTTAGAGCGTAATTCAAATTCGGTCAAATCGACCGAATTCTAAATTAAGCCAAAATGAACTATGGAGTAAATTTTAAATACATTGAAACTTTACTTTATACTTGTACTTCTTCAATCCAAACACATAATTTTCTTAAATCCCTGTAAATGAATTACAATGCACCACAAATCTTTCCAACCAAACAACCGCTTACTATAAAAATAATGGTCTGATTGCTCACCAAAAAGGTATGTGGCTAAAATAATGGCAAAAGGTTGTCTTTAGGGTTGCAAATGAATCAAGCAAGAGCTTATTCAAGCTAGTAATTTTTTATGAATAAAATGTTCAATTCATATGGAGATTATTGAGTTTATTAACGAACAACTCATTTATATGAGTATTTTATTTGGACAAATAATCGAGTCTTATCAAATTGAACTTATTGAGAAAAATAAACTTTTAAACATTACTATTCACAATCGGAGGTTTAGGGTTTGTTTGGGGGAGCTGTCACTGTTTGGAGAAATAGTTGTGAAGCTGCTGAAAAAAACTGTTGTTCAAAAAGTTGTTGTGGATATTAAAATTTTTTTTTTGAAAAAGTCGGACTGTAGCTTTTTATCAACCACTGTAGGTAGTCAGACGTGGTGGGAAATGTAGCTTTCAGCTGCAGCTTTTCGAGAAAGCAGACAAAACACAGTTTTGTCAAACATAAAAAATTGTGGTGTTGCACCACATCGTCACCCCAAATGCACCCTTAGTTGAATTTTTTAACAAGTTTGTTCGGGAAATTTAAATGATATTGTTCATGATTAGAAATAAAATCAAATGAAATCTTGTTCAAGTTTTTTTATTTGACAATTGAGTGGTTACAACTTACGAATGTGTTTAAGTTTGTTCAATCAGCTAATCAAAATTTCATGAACAAGCTCTAATTGAGCCAAGTCACAAATAATCTGTCAGATGCTCAATCCACAACCTCAGAACCTGCACTTATTCATGGCAAGATTAGTAGAATGACCAGACAACAGTTGATGGTGTTGCATCACCATCCTTGTATTTGAAAATTTTGAAACAATTTAGATGTTATAAATTGGTTGTAGGAACACATGAAATTTCACATCACAACTATTTTGTGATGGAAATCTCAGATTTTTTTTTAATTTATAACAAATTAACTGCAAACTCTTTCACACATCCATTTATGCAAGCCTCAAATATGTGATCTCTGCCGTGAGAGCCAAAGTTCCTCACATTACGTATGCATTATCCAAGGGAAGAAATTTGTATGTTTTATTTTATTTTTAGTTTTTTGTTTTTAAATGGATTTCGTATCTTTTGTGTATGCATGTATGGTTGTTAGCCATTCTCCTCAAGTTTCTTTTTCTCTCCTTACGATAGGGATGGTGTAAGTGAATCAAAGTTCAGTCATGTCCTAAATATTGAGCTGGATCAAGTCATCAAGGTGCTGTGGTAACCTTGTTCTGAATCAAACTTGCGTACCTGTAAACCATGCTCCATGCCTTCCCTGCATTATATATTTTCTTGTTATCAGGCATTTCAACATTTAGGTGAAGGCCCAGTTCCAAAGTTTACCGTAATCATAGCACAAAAGAACCATCATACCAAACTTTTCAAAGCTGATTCTGCTGAAAATGTTCCTCCCGGTGAGTCTTTAACTTTATTACTTTATTAAATTTCAATAAGCCTGTCACATGCGGCTCCTCTAAGCTTCCTTTTTTAAATTTTTTCTCTTGAGTTCCTGCAACTAAATGGTTTCTTAAAATTTATAGACTTTCAAAGCCAATTACCCTGCAAATTTCTCATGCTATTACTTTATCAAGTACAAATAAATCATTCAACATGTATTTTCCCTCCATTTCTCTTGTTCATGCCTATAAAGAGATTCTTTGAAGTTTATAGTTTCTGAAAGTTTTGCGTTCTTCTCAGGTACTGTTGTGGACACAAGGATTGTTCACCCAAGGAATTATGACTTCTACATGTGCTCTCAGGCGGGAACAATTGTAAGATTTTCCTTCGGAAACTTCCTTATAAATTTGAAGGAAATGCACTCTACTTTGATACCCGTTTTTGAGCTCACTAATTCTCAAAAACAAATGTAATGATTTGTGAATGTGGACTGCTTTCTCTCACTTAACGACTTATATTATTAAAGGATAATTAACAGTACCTTCCTTTTCTGAAGGGTACCTCAAGGCCAACACATTATCATGTTCTTCTTGATGATATTGGCTTTAGTCCTGATGATCTTCAGAACCTTGTGCATTCACTCTCCTATGTGTAAGTTAATTTGCAGAGACTTCAAAAGAAGTATGTCAGGACTGCCCCCCGACTCTTTCGAGGGAGCCATTTAGTCACAGAGTTTATAATAGTGCTAACCTACTCAACAGACTCTTTTATTCACGGCTAAATCAGTCCTCGGGATTTATTTTAGCCCATACTAAAAGTGTCTAGATATTAATTTTACATGTTTATAGACTCTGGGATTAAAATGACCAAATTTAAATAGTCAGAGAATTTTTTTGACATTTTACTTGAATTCAAAATATCATGGAAGATATTTGATTATAACGGTCGATATCTTTCGTGGCAGATATCAAAGGAGTACAAGCGCGATTTCCATCGGTGAATATGTTGTATTTGCTACATATACTCATTTTTAAACCTTTTGAGAGTTAATTTACATTAATTATTTACATCTAACAGTTGCTCCAATCCGCTATGCACATTTAGCTGCAAATCAAATGTCTCATTTCATCAAACTAGAAGACTTCTCAGAGAATTCGAGTCAAGATGGTGAAGCGGGGGAATGTGTTATTCCCGAGATGCCTAGATTGCACGAGGATGTGCTGGAGTCTATGTTCTACTGCTAATATAAAGCAGATTGGTCAACAAACTTTCAAGTAAAGTGAGGTACTAAATAGATAATTGATCCACATATATTTAATTTTTTGAGGAGATGATGCTTAAGGCTTTAGACACCTTAGGATAAATAGGTGCTTTCGGATCCACTTCAGTTAGCAGGCAAAAACAGCTCTGTTTTTTCTTAAAAAAGTTTTCAAGCTTGCTAGGCTTGTTGCAGACAAGATATGGAGCTTGTTTTGCAATGCAAGACTTTGCTCCAAGTTTATTTATTTGAACGGTTCAGACTAATGAAAATCTGAATGTGGATCTATTCTATTTAAGGCATAACTTTTCTACTTGGAAGTGGAAGGTATGTGCAAATTAATGGAAGAAACTTGGTTTCTTAGGACTTGATTTAAGGCGTAACTCTTCCTCTTTATTTTTAAGGCAATGGAACTATAATGTGCTTGAAGGATCAATGGCATGGCATTTCTAGGACAAGATAAGCTTTATATTTGGCGTCAGAAGAGTGGTCGTCATTATAAGTAGTTTGAATTTTAATGATCTTTCACAATAGCTTGATCATTTTAATTTAGTTTCTCAATCAATAGTCTTTATAAATTTTAATGATCATGAGTATCATATCCTATAATTTCTTAAACATCTGTTCAAAGTATGCTGCCAAAGCCGTTGTCTAAATCATTTTCATGCGTAGAGATGTATCTTTTGCTGCATTGAAAGTTATAGTTGTGTGAAATGGAGATCATGAAACATAAATTATATACATTAAGCTGAGTTTGAGTGAGAATTTGAATAATGGATGCAAAAGGGTGCTTTATTTGTAAATAGCGATGTTTTGGGTGTTATAAGTATAATATTTTTATTCATAGTTTTTTTTAATATCATATTATTATGATATTCAATTAATAAGTAGTTAATTTTAATATTTATTATATAATCATGGGTTGAAGGGTTAAATTTGAATTGAATTTTGGAATCTTAATGCTAGCTTAGAGCTCCGCTTCTTTCACTTGGATTATGGGTGGGTTCTATGATATGAATTGGGCTAAATTGGCCTTAATTGATAGCTTGAAGTGGCTCAGTCTGATCTGTTTTAGATTGATCAATCCTAACTATGCTTAGTACTATTTTTAAAATTTTAATTAATTATGGTTGTATATTTAATTCATGCTATTGATTTATCTTACTCATTTAACAAGAAATAGATCATAGTTCTAATATTAATAGCATAATGCAGTTAATTTGTTTTAGGTTGCCAATCGTATTTTTTTAATAATAATTATTATTATTATTATTTTTTTTTTGGTTTTTTGGGTTGATAATATCACATATACAACATATGTACGGCAATCAATTAATTAAATTATGATATTGACTTTATAATAAAATTCAAGTGTTGAAAGATGTTAGTTAAATAATGTTCGTTTAAATGTTGTAATTAAGAGTTGATTAACGCAAAATCAGAGCCAAATTAATTATAATTCTTTTAATTAATATTTATGAGATATTGAAATATTGTCAAGAGTAAATTAAGATGTTTGAAAAAAGAAGGATAAGAAAAAGGATTCAAGAAAAAAGAAGAATGATTCTCTCGATTTGAGCATATAAAATCTAATTCTCTCTATTCCGTTATACAAGCATGCATGCGTATGGTTCAATCCAATCTAATTCCTCTGATTGACTCCAACTTAACCTTGATTCATTGTTTAGCTAGCTAATTTTATTTTCAGCCCTAACTAAATTACAAAAAAAAAATAAAAAAGATCAACTTGAATTCAAATTCATATCCCTAAAAGCAAACTAAAATGTCCAAGGGAAAACTAAAGACCATTATGCCAAAATATCATCACTGCAAATCAATAATATTCAGTCTCTGAGGATTCATATTATACATCAGGATTTTGTGAAGTAAACCAACTATCCAAAGAGACCAAGCAAAACTTAAGCAAAAGAAGAGGTTTTTTTTATTGTTTTATTATTATTTTTTTTTGTTGGTCAAGAGAGAAGATACTGGAAGTACCTGATGTTTTAAGTGGTCCAATTCCATTTCATTTTTTATCTATAAATGTAATAAGAAAATTCAATATAACTGGCCGAGTAAACATCCTACCCCAAATCAACTAAAATGTGTGCTGAAACAAATAATTCTGGGGCGAGTTTTTGAATTATAAGCTACCATTGAAGAGCCCAACAATTCGGGTTTTCAAGATATTGTGAAAAGCAGTAGTAATGAAATCCAAAAGCAAAACAGAACACCGAATAAAATTGCCTCATCAAAAAACAGATTCAATCTTCACCAGAAATGGTCGCATCAGTACAAAAGTCACTGGACACACTGATTCTGGCCAAAGTTGCAGATTTTTATTTCCATAACAACAACAACACAAAAATAAAATTTAAAAAACAAAAAACCCTTAAAAACATTATTTTCACAGAACCTTGTATAAACCTTGTATAAAAATTGAAAAGAGTGAAAAACTCAACAGTTTAAATATAAAGTTCTTCAGCCGTCAACAGCAGTAAATGCAATTCCAGCAGCAGAAAACAGCCTGAAAGGAGGAGAATTGGACGCACATTCTCAAAAATTCCCCAGCTCATAACATGAACCCGCCCCCCACTGGATGTAAAAAGAGGGAGGCAGACCAGGCGTAATTAATCAGATTGATTCAGCGGAGATTCAGATGAAAGAGCAGTATGTGGCGGAGAAGTAGCTTGAGCAGGAGGGTTTCTGTACTCATCACTGTCAGAAGGCAAAGCTTCATCCGTCACCTCAGATTTCATCACTTTAGGTGGGGACACATCAAAGGAAATTAATGTCGTTTGTGGGTTACTTTGGTTAGAAAACCAAGAAGAAGGATCAGGAGCATAAATTTCTGGCAATGCGTAGTTGTAATAGCTTATCAGGGGATGATCAAATCTGCAGGCTGAACCAAACCTGCAGGTTCCATACATGCTATAGAATGAGCAAACAGCATGGCCCTGCATCAAGCAGGAAAATAGAGTTAGAAACTATATTGTTTGCTGTTGGAAACATAATAAATGTAGATTAAAAAGTATACAATAATAAACAAAATAAAAATACATTACAGGTCTTAGAGGGAGGCCAAGGGGTCCAAGAAAACCGATGGCTGAAGAGATTCTATCTTTCGGGTGATGGTATTTGCAAGTTGAACCATACTTGCAGCTTCCAGTTCTCAAGTAGTATTGGCAATCTGGTTGATCAGGTCTTTCTGGGAGATTTTCAATGTAGCTGGGACTTGGCTGGGCCTTGTTCTTGGACTTTGGTGTCTTAGTATGTCCGACAACTTCAGGAGAAGTAACCTGGCTCACATCACCCTGGTTTGTTTCCATGTAAACATCAGTAGGTCATACATTGAATATGAGTTGTAGTTGTGTAGGAACCCTGGGAAAAGGGTAAAGAAGTACTGAAAGACAATTTATATCTAAAAGGATAATTATGATACAATATTGTACTAAAGATATCATTTTTAATTTCCATCCACACTTTCTACCAATAATGGATTTTAATGACTTCATCAGAAAGGCCCTCCTAGAAGAATCATCACAATGAACCTGCTATGCTGTACGCAACAACCAAAAGTGGAACCTTATTTACGCACAGCACTCTCACCAGTATATTTGATAATTCAAAGTAGATTTAAAGGTAAACTCAATGCTTACTCCCAATACCATATTAAACAGCTCTGAATAAATTAGTTGGAAAGTAAAAAAGGTGAAAAACATACAAGAGAAATCACAAAGAATAAATGCTAAGGGAATAAAAAATTTGAATAAGGCAGTGCTGCTTTGCTGAGAAATGAATATAGTGCAAAAAAAATAAAGTATAACTGAAAAAGAGTATATTCAAAATATTTTGAAGTCATTTGATTCGTTGTAAAATAAATGTAGTAGTTTAGGTTTTCATTTTTTAGGTTTAAAAAAAAAAGAAACCAATGTATAATACAGCCGAAGACGAGCAACATTGACTATCTATAGTAGCGGTCGATAGCGGAGGTGATGGGCAGCAATAGTGTTGTGAATCAGCAACTGCTGATGATGGCGAGCGAGGGGTGGCAGAGGCTATCATAACGATGGTAGTTTACCGCATATTTTAAAACCAGCCAAATATGACAAATTTAGAATACATTGGAAATGAAATAAAGACTATATTTTAAGTACATTGTACTTCTATATTGAATTCCATTTTCCTAAAAACAAACATCAATATTTTTTAAAACCATGCATTTGGAATGAATACCCTGATTTACTTGCAACCAAATAACCCGAAAGTGTAAATATTTTTTTCATTACACAAAATACAAATCACTATAGTACTCATACACAATCTCATTTCATTATAACAACAAAAACCCCTTTACATGACATTGTACTAAGTGGTCATAACACATAACAAACTTGCATTCAACAAACAAAAGCAAGGCATCTATTTACATGATAACAAACAAATAATTTGTTATTTATTAACACCCATTGATAACACAATGTCCTCATGGTGGCCTTCAAGGCGCCATGGCTATTGGCATTGCTAAAATCATTAACAATGAGGCACGATTATCAATACCGCATAAATTTGGTTTGTATAAATTCCTTTTCACAAAGTGAACTTGTTCTCAAAATCAATAGTATTGATGGGCATCATGCAGCTCATCGCTATTTATGTTAACATCATCCACTAAAGTTGCCTCCTCTTCGATAATGCCAATCCATTAAAAGAGGTACTGCCAAAGCAGCTGGTTATTTTTGGATATCTTTCATGACCAAAAAAAGTGCAAGTGATGAACTAATGGTTGAAATTACTCGTTATCCGGCCATAGTGAAGAGGGAGATAGCAACATGTTCTTATGAAGGAGTTTTAGCAAGGATATATGAAAGAATAAATGAATCCGAGTCATGAAGAAATCACAAAAGGTTCAAACAAGACTTGTGGCATTGTTGCTTTTGTATGGAAGCATTGAAAGAGGTGATCAAACGTAAGGGATGGAGTCATACTGATGAAGTGAAAAGAGGTATAATAGTAAAATTACATAGACAACAAGAAGTTGAGCATTGGTATATTCAAGTACAAAACAAAGCCAACAAAGCTCTAAGCTTTGGTTGGTTCCCATAGTCTGGCGACCCATTTGAAGAGGGTGTGATGTGGTATGGTGAAGTTGACTTCCTATTTTAGCAAATAAAGCAAACAAAAAATAGCTAAAAATGTGATCACAATTGGAAGTAATGATTCAGCTAATACTGTACTGGCAACAGATGTTGAAGACAAATGATGAGGCAACTATTGAATCAATGAAAGTTTGTGGTAGTGTGCAGTGGGCATATTTTTTGGTGTGATGTCGGCAACAATGATAGTTTTCTTGCCTTACGATGATGCCAAGAAAATTATAAATTCATGTGAGGTCATATCATGTTGCCTCGAGAATTAACAAAGGTTGCAACAACATGGCGATTCTTATGATTGATATGGCTTGGTAAATTGGGCACCCTTAAATGAATTTGATGAACACTTATTTGTTTGTAATACGCTAAAAGAAATGTTATTAGAAGTGGTGCAGCACTTTGGGCCATTCGTCATGTCCACCGAGCAAACCAGAGAGATAGTACTCCATGATATTGTGTTTGAGCGCTGATGTGCTATTGACAACAATGTGGCTACATGTGAAAAAGTTCATCATCATAATTAATGAAAGAAATAGCCTTGTGAATCACGATTATTGTTGTGGAGCTAGCTCAATTAGTTTATGAATTGCCAATTGTGCTTTGAGGTGTAGAGTATTGATCAGGTGGTGGAGATGGCCTGCATTTTGTTTGGATTTGGATGAACTCAATCGGTAGTCACATTGTTGCTCAAATATTCAATTTGATGAGTGTAGAGGCAATTTTGGTTGTTCGAAAGAAAATTATGATTGTTGAGACAACTGAAAATAATTATAAGTATTGTGTGTGATCATAGATGGCGCGGACGTACACCAAAAAATGATAAAAAAACAATAATGACTTTGTGAAGATAAGGTTAATGAATGTTGTTCATGATGCTTTGAAACATGATTGGATCATTGGTGAGTCTGAATGGCATGAAAGTGAATTTGTTGTGAGCTTGGAAGATAGCGATGTGAATATTAGATTCATGCATGCAAGCTTAGTGATAACCTGACATGGAGGTCAAGCTTGGAGTAAGTCTTGTGTAGTTCATCAAGCATCATATTGGAGATGGGTATTAGAAAACGATTCAAATTGGGTGCATTTTCTAATTCATTATAGTCAATAAAGAAGCACCATGTACCGTCTTTCTTTTAAAGAGCAGCACTGGCAATAAGTATGAGCTCATGGTTGGCCAAATCAACCCAAATGAAAGCATTTTCACAAGTTTTCTTTATTATAATTTTAGAAGATCAAGCAACTATATGACAGAACATTAATCGAGGTAGTGTTGACTTTAAGTGCATTTAGTCATTACCAATAAAGAAGGTGGTTGAGATGGTGTTGTAAATTGGTAGGTTAATTTTGAGAGGGGTAGAATTTGGCTGGCGATAGTGGAAATCACGGTAGGAGTCAGAGGTGGTTCAATGGCTATAAAGTTTGGTGCAAATGGGTAACAATAAGCAATAGAGCCTTTAGTTGTTAGTTCAAAAAATTAGCTAACAAGGATGGGTTTAATGAAGACTTTAGTGCCTTGGAACATGACATTGTTACCTTGTCGAGAGAAGCACATAAAAAGGAAATTTGAAATTAGTAGAATATTGCCGAAAGTTTATAGACATTGAACATCAAGTACAAAATCAGCTCTTTATATTTGGAGAATGAAGATGTGTATTTGGATTTTTGTGCCCTATATTCAGTGTTGATTGAGACACACAATATGACAGTTGAGTTTGTCACTAATGTCAATAAGGAAGTGGAAGGGAAGACTTGATATAATAGTAGCTGCAGCTTCTTTATGAGGATATCCGAGCTGTTGGTGCCACTGTTGGGTTGATAATGTTGTCGAATAAAGAGCAAAGAGGGTTGGGACAGCCGCCTCAACTAGGTCCAAAGAGAATGGTGTGATTTATCTTTTATTAAAGACGACAAAATAAGATTTAGTGAAAGAAAATTTTCAGTTGTTGTGTGCAACAAGCTTGTGGACTGAGAGAAGACAGATAATTAGGGGAATGTATAGATGAGGTAGAATGAGCTTACAGTGAGGGGTGGGTAGTATTCCTTGGCCAGACAATAACTTGCTCATTACCTTTGTATCGAGTTGGCTGCTATAGATGATTGTAGGTGGTGGTGAGATGAGATGTAGCATCCGTGTTTAGGATCCACTGGGTGGTCGGGCTTGGAATAATTGTTGTCAATGAATGAGTAGGCCAAAGAATTTTCCCTTATAAATACAGTTCTCTCTCATCCCAATTAAAACAAAGTCCCTTCTCTTGATCGATGGCCGTTTTGGTGGTTGTTAATTTTGTGATGGCAGTAGAAAGTGTAGCTCTGGTTGTTTGGTTAATGGTTTAAGTGGAGAGGGTAAGTGAAGTAGTAGAGAAGATGCGAGTGGCAGAGGCTTTAGTGGTGTAAGTAGAGTTTTACCATCAATAAATTTATCTTCAATTAGTTTGAAAAGATCTATGGACTACTTAACTGTAGTTGGGTAATGAATTTGGATGTCTTTGCAAACATTAAGTTTTAAATTAAGTTTAAAGAAACCTTGTAGAAAGATTTCATTGATCCTGAAATCCTAATATTAAAGTTGTTTAAACTGCAGTAATTATCAACAACCATACGAGTTGGCATATGCTTGGGAAGCTTCTTGCAAAGATCATGATATTTAAAGGGTCCAAAGTGAGTGTTTAAAGCGGAAAAGAAGGCTTGCCATGAGATGAGGAAATTTCTTATGGCGAGACAAAGGTATCATTCCTCCATCATTCCTTTCATATGAAAGGATGTGAGGCTAAGTTTGTCTTGATCTGATAATTAATTGAATCCATAATATTATTCACTTTTTTTCTTTTTTATTTTTTGGATACAGATTTTTGGTTTGCCTTTAATAAAGTGTGGTGTGGAAATGTGCATTGCCATGATCGAGTTTCTATCCTTTTTATGTCTTTTTTATCAGGGTTTAAAAGTGGAGGTGGTTCAGTTGTTGTAAGGAATTTGGATGCATGCTTAGATTTAACCACACGGATGGTTAGAAATAGTTGCATATCATTGAACACATTGAAGATTAATAGGAGTTGTTCCTTAAATGTTGCTATTATGGTGAGTTGTTCCTTAATTGTTGCAAGGTGTTCATTCACTTTGACAATCTTCATAGTATAGTCGGCTAATCAACTAGGAAGTTAGCAAATAAACATCAGGTTTGTCCACATAGAAGCAACAACAATGCTCGTCGGTGAGAAGTTGGATTGAACAGAAGGAAGGCGAGCTTGATGAGAGCACCAATGTTATGGATAAATGACAATTTGGAGCTTGTTGGAAAATCCAAAAAAATGGAAAATAAAGAAGAGAAATCAAGAAGAGGGAACACCAAAGAGAAAATAAACTTAGATGAGAAATGTAAATTTTTTTCATTACCCAAAAACAAGTCACTGTAGCACTTATCCACAATTTCCACACATGATTAAAACAACAAGCCCTTCTCACTACATTTTGTCAGGTAATCACAGCCCATAAAAACCTAAATAAACTATCAAATTAAAAGAAAAGGGAATTTTACATATGTAGCACTCAATTCTTATGAATTTAAGTATCTCACACATAAACATCCATATTTACAGGCATAGCATTTTACCTATGCATGAAAAGGTGGATTTCACTATTAAAAAGTGGTAATTAGTGCTATTCTTGATGTGATACGAAAGAACTGAATGTTGTGCATGTAAATCCATATGAATTGAGTGCTATGTATGTAAATGCCCCGTTAAAAAAATGCCAATACCCTTGATAAAAGACAGAATGATATACTAGTTATGTAGTTAAAATAGCATCTAGTAATCCCCCAAAGTCCACATGGCAGTCTTTGAGGCATGAGTGATGTTGCTCAGATGTTTGGTAGAAAGGTAAAGTGGTCAACACCTTGTGGGTTTGATTCATATCACCAACACTCCAAACATTTCATGGAAAATATATTAAATTCTTGTATTGAAACTCTTTAAGGGAAAGATACAATCAACCAAAGTGGTTCGCATCAGACAAACAACAAAACAACTGCTCTCCCCTTCCCCTCAATAGGTTGGGTTAAACTAACATGCTTTCATCTAAAACAGATTTAGTTAAAACAAGAAATATAGAAAATGACAAAAAAATAATTACAAAGCTAATCTACATGAACTAGGATAAGTATAAATAATATGGTGATTCCGTGTAGAGTGTTTACTCGCACCAGCTAAATGAAGCGGCAATTTATGCATTTACTAGTACTCATAAGCTACCTACCACAAAATAAAGCTCAAGTAGTATGCTTCTAGGTTCTCAAGGTAGAGGTCTCACGTTTGAGTCCAGGTTGACATTCTTTAAACTAAATGATCATTAGGTCTCTATAGGGAACTTAGTGCCTTATGTCCACCTTAATTATAACTATTCTCATGTCTACTTATTTGTAACTACTTTTGTGCGCTACTTTAAATTAATGTTTTATTCTTAAGAAAAAATACTACCTAATACAAAAGAAAAGCAAATATCACAGTCGCATCAAATGCTAAGGGCTTGTTTGGGATCATTTTATTTTTATTTTTTCTTTTATTTTAAAAGCATGTTTGTTTACCGCATATTGCACATGCTTTTATTTTTTTAAAAAAATTAGCTTTTTTTTAAGAACACTCAAAAAACCTAAGAATTATTTGAAAATTTTTAAAAACAACTAAACATGTTATATCATATCAAATATGTTTTGTTTTAAATCAAAACATAAAATAAAATGAAATAAAATAAAAACATAAAAAAAACAAAAAAAAACAAAAAAAAAAATCAAAAGCGGTCCCAAAAAGCCCAAAAGGGCTTATTTGGCATCACTTTTGTCTTTTATTTTTTCATTTGTTTTGGAAACATATTCAATTGGTATAATTTTAACATGTTTTAATTTTTATTTTTAAAAATGCTAAAAACATCTAAAATGTGTCACAACCAAGTATATTATAATTCAAGTACACAAATAAAATAAAATAAAATATTAAATATAAAAATAAAAGTGATCCCAAATAACCTCTATGCTAAAATATTACCAGAGTAGAGATAAGATCCCATTGCACAAACATGAGTCAATCAAAATTTAAGGGATAACAATTTTGTCAAAAACTATTGTTAATAAGCATTGTTTGCTATAGTTGTGATGACTTAAGTTTATACATATATATTTGAAAATCGCCCAATTTAGAAAAGTTTAGAAAACAGTGGAAATGAACTAAACTCTACATTTACAAGTCATTGCACTTTTATATTGCATTTCATTTTCTACGAACCAAACATCAAATTTTTTAAAATCCCTACATTTGGAATGCATACCTCGATTTACATGTAACCAAATAACTCCTAAAGTGAAATTTTTTTGCCATTACACAAAATACAAATCATTGTAGTACTCATACACAATCTCAATTCATGATAACAAGAGCCCCTTTTTGTGGCATTATACCAAGTGGTCATAACCCATAACAAACTTAGATCCCAAAACAATGATTTGTTATTTTTTATTGAAGATAGCAACCATTGATCACATAATGTCCACATACTAGCCATCAAGGCGTGATGGCTAATGGTATTGTTGCTCAAATTATTGGTGAGGAGGGGCAATAACACCTCACAGGTTTGGTTTGTATAAATTCCTTTTAACAAAGTGAACTTGTTCTCAAAATCATTAGTAGTAATAGAAATCATGCAACTCATCGATCTTCAAGTTAACAACATCCACCAAACTTGCCTCCACTTCGATCATGACAATCCATTGAAAGAGGTAATGCCAAAGTAGCTTGTTGTGTCTGGAAATCTTTCATGACCAAAAGATGTGCAAGTGATGAAATAGTGGGTGAATTTACGAGTTATCCAGTCGTACTGAAGAGGGAGGTAGCTACATTATGAAAGAGTTTTAACAAGGATATATGAAAAAATGAATGAATACGAGTCGGGGCGGGGAAATTACAAAGGGATCAAAGAACGCTTGTGGCATCATAGGTTGTATTGTTGCTGATGTATGGAAGCATTGGAGGAGGTGATCAATTGTGGAGGGTGGAGTCATCTGATGGAGTGAAAAGAGGTATGATAGTGAAATTACATACATAACAATAAGTCCAGTATTGGTAAAGTACATAACAAAGATGATATTGTTCTAAGCTTTGGTTTGTGACCACAGTCTGACCACACATTTGAGGAAGGTGTGTGTGTTATGTTGAAGTTGAGTTCCCATTTTAGTAAAATAAAGCAAGCAAAGAAAAAAAAAAACTAAAATGTGATCACAATTGGAAGTAATGATTTTGATAACTTTGTGGTGGCAAAAAATATCGATGATGAATGTTGAGGCAACAACTATTGAATCAACAAAAGTTTATGGTAGAGTGAAATGGGCATCGTTTTTGAGGCAAAATCGACAACCACATTGGTCATATTGCATTGCAATGATGCTATGAAAATTATAAAATTCATGTGAGGTTATACCATGTTACATCGAGAATTGACAAGAGTTGCGACAAGTTGGCTAGTCCTAATGATTGATATTTCATGGCTTGGCAAATTGGGCAACCTTGAATGAATTCGATAACCTCATAATTTTTTGAATACCCTAATAAAAATATTGTTAGAAGCGGTGCAACATTTTGGGCAATTCGTCATGTCCATCCAGCAGACTAGAGAGGTAGTACTCCGTGATATTTTGTTTGAGCGGTGATGTGCTATCGAGCATAATGTGGCTAGTAAAAAAAGTACATCATGATAAGTTATGAAAAAGGTGGCAATGTAGGTTAAGAATGTTATGGAGCTCAACTAGTTTAGGAATTGTGGAAATCTATTTTTAGTTGCTACGATAGCACATGTCCAAGAATAGAGATAAGTGAAAACAAAGTTGCTCCTATGACAAAATAGTTCATAGAATTGTGAATGACAAAATAGTTCACAGAGTTGTGAATGACGAATAAGCTCATAGAGTTATGAGAGAGTATTGATGACTTTACGGTTAGTATTTGATGGTGAAGTCATCCCCCAACAATATCAAGAGGAAGAATTCCTAGGCAAAAGTTTGGATGACTTGATTCATGATTTTACTTTTTTTATCAGAGTGAATAATGAACCAAGAGCCAAGGAGACATTGCCGCAATTTTTTAACTATTTTGTGGTTAAATGCTGTTCGTGCATATAGGTAGAGGACTGCGACATTTTAGAATCAAGTTTCTAGCTTTAAAATGCTATGGATTTACCATTCTAGCATAGAATAATTTCAATATCAATATCGAATGCACCCATATTGAGCGTGAATGGCTTGGTAAAGTCAAAGAAGAATAATAACAACGACATTGAGATGAGCTACAGTTAATATAAGGGCTGGGTGGTGGATGCCATCCATTAGAAGCCGTCATTCTGCAGCAAATTAGTTAGGGACCAAGGAAGCCACAACGTGCTTTGACAATGGAGAGTATTGTGGTCAAGTGCATGCATTTTGTTTGGCTTTCGATGGACTTATTGGCAGCCACAATGTGGCCCAAGTATTCAATTTGATGAGTGAAGAGGCAATATTTGCTGCTTGAAAGAAATTTATGCTTGTCAAGATAATTGAAAACAATTATGTGTTGTATGCGATCATATATGGTGCGGATGTACACCAAAAAAACTTATAAAAATACATACCACTTAAATCTTTTGTATATACATTAAAACACCAAAAATTTACTTTTTAACATTTATACCACCCAAATCTTTCACATCACATAAAAAATATCACTATATTAACTTTTAAAAAGTGAAATACAATGTTTCGAATGAAAGAGCGTGCTTGATTTGTAAATAATAATGTTTCGAGTGCCTCTATGTAATTGCCTCAAATGAAAAATGTGGGATAGGATTCTACCATTATCTTTGATGTTTGTGTGAGAATTTGAAAAATGTGAGAATTTTTGTGTGAGAATTTGAAAAATAGATGAAAGAGGGTGTTGATTTTGGTTGTAGGTTGTGAGGAGGTGGTGGTGTGTTGTGAGAGAAGGTGATGTAGAGGTGGTGGAGCGGTGTGGTGTGCTATTGATGTTGGTGATTGGTGGTTGGTGCAGTTGAAGGTGGTTAGAGTGTGGTTCGGAGAAGCAGGTGTGGTATGGTGTTGATTATGAGGTAGTGCGATGGCGGTTGGTGTGTGGAGGTGTTGGTGTCTGTGTGGAGGTGCGTGGTTGTTGTGTGCAGGTGGTGGTGTCTGTGTGAAGGTGCTGGTGTCTTGATGTGCTGGTGCATGGAGGAGTTGGTGTGGAGGTGTTGGGGTCTGTGTAAAGGTGTTGTTGTTTGTGTGGTGTTTGTGGTGTTTGGCGGTGTCTGTGTAGTGGTGTGTGGAGGTGGTTGTGTTTTTCTGGAGGTGTTGTTGTGTGGTTGTGGAGGTGGTGATTAGTGTGTGGTTGTGTTTATGCGGAGGTGGTGGTGTGCAAAGGTGGTGGTCTGCGGATGTGGTGGTGTATGTGTGAAGGTGTTGGTGTGTGGTTGTAGAGGAGGTGGTTAGTGTGTGGTTGCGTTTGTGTAGAGGTGTTGGTATGTGGAGGTGGTGGCGTTGTGGTGGTGGTGGTGGTGGTGAAATTCCTATTTTTCTTTGATTTGTGATAGTTAGGCATTCCTATTTATGTTAATTAGTTTTTTTCTTCAAGCTAGTAATATAATGGTTAAGACAAAAGAGACCGATTTATCTGCAATGTGGGAGAAAAAAATAAAATTAACATTTTGCGACTTTTGTCTCAAGGAGGTCGATTTGACAAATATGCCAACAAACTATTTCAAGAAAGAAAACTAGTAAAATATTATTAGAAAATTCAAGGAAAGTACAAACAAATAGTATAATAGAATGCAGTTAAAAAATAAGTGGAATCAATTAAAGAAGAATTGAAAATATGGAAGGAATTAAAGCGAGGATCAACGGGCTTGAGATGGGATCCGATAATGCGAACGATTGCTGCTTTCGATGAGTGGTGGGCAGAGAGACCGATGGTGAGCATTTTTAAAATATCCCACATATTTTGTCAATTTTTAGTTTATTTTTAAATTAACTCATGTTATATGAATTTGTAGATGGTGTCTGATGCAAAAAAATCTAAATACGGTGGAATCAATTTTGAATTGGAGAAGTTTGATCGTATGCTTAGAGGTGTCGTGGCAACAGACAACAATGAATGTGCCCCCAATAAGACGGGGTTTGATGACATCCCAGAAAATTTAAGAGCTGGCCAAACAGGTGATTCCATTGAAGACCACAGCCTAGACCTCCATGAAGTTGAGTCCTCGAGCCGATCAAAGTGTCCTAGGGTTGAACATAAAAAGAAAGCAGGAGCTGCTTTCCTTAGATGGTGTCTGATGCAAAAAAATCAAAATATAGTAGAATCAATTCTGGGTTGGACAAGTTGGATCGTATGTTTGAAGGTGTCATGATAACGGACAATACTGAATGTGCCCTCAATGAGACGGGGTTTGGTGGCGTCCCCGAAAATTTAAGAGTCGACCAAACAGGTGATTCCATTGAAGGCCACAGCTTAGACCTCCATGAAATTGAGTCCTTGAGCCGGTCAAAGTGTCCTCGAGTTGAACAAAAAAAGAAAACAGGAGCTGCTTTCCTTAGAACCCATATCTCATAGTTGGTTGTTTCATGCACTAACGACCCTGACACATCGCAGCAGGTTATACAAATTCTGAATGCAACTCCATAAATTTTCGAGGACATGATGTTGCATTTGTTCTCTATGAAATTACATGAAGGTTCGACTCGGATAGTCTTTCATAGCGATACCCGCTTACCGTATGGTGACTTACCTACATTATTTTCATGAGAGCAGTGACATCTGAGGGACATTTTATTTAATTAGATTCTTGTAGGACATTTCTATTTGTTTATACTTTTTCAAGATGCTTTGGATATTTATGTTGCTTTGGACATCTCACTTTACTAGAGAGTTTTTCAATCCTCGTTATGTTTTCTATGTAGTTATGTAATGTTATTTGCTTATGTTGGTTGTTCGTAATTAATTGATATTCATGTAATAGCCACTTCGATGTCGAAATACATGGATCTAACTAGCAAAAGACGTAGAAAGAGAGTTGCAGCTACCGTATGTTCGATGTATGAATATTATAACTCGTACATAGAGCATTCCTCTTGCATGACATCCTCATATGTTAGCAACAAATGGGTTGGAGGGTTGCTCGCGGGTCACCCAACAAGATTTAGCAATGTGTTTCGCATAATACAGACGGTATTCACTAATCTGTTAGAAGAACTACACAAAAATTATAGACTTCAGGACTCATCCAGAACGACTTCACGAGAGGTTTTGGCAATAACTCTTTATATATTATTGCAAAATGAATAAATGCAATGAACTAAGGAGCGATTTCAACATGCATTTGAAATGATTATAGCTACTTCTCAGTGAGGTTGAATGCACTTGTTATTTTTTCTTCACAAGTCATAAAACTGATAGATTCTACATTCGAACAGACCACCACATAGATTTCACAAAATGCGTGATATATGTCATACTTTAAAGTAATTTCTTCTATTTATTACATTCAATTTTCATATAAATATTTTAATTTTCGTTCTCCTTTTAGAATTGTGTTAAATTAATTGATAGAACATACATTGATGCACGTGTTCCAAATAATGAGAAAATCGCATTCATTGGCCATTATGGGTCCTCGAACCAGAATGTCATGACGATATGCGACTTCAACATATGCTTTACTTCTATCATGATCAATTGGGAGGATAATGCACATGACAGTCAAATTTTCAAATCTGCAACACAGAATAACAAATACAACTTCCTACCTTCACCCACAGGTTTGTTTGAGACCAAGCTACTCTCCTAATTATTTTTTCCTTCAACTCTAATTATTCAATTTACATCGAGTAAATACTATTTGATCGATGTTGGATATTCATTGCAGCAAGGACATCTCAAGTCCTATTCTGATATGAGATACCACATACCCGATTTTGAGCGAGCAAGCAATATCGTGCGGGACAGAAAAAAAATGTTCAACAAAAGACATTCATCCTTACGCGGTGTTAATGAGAGAATTTTTGGTGTTTAGAAGAGAAAACATGTTATGTTTCGCGATATGTCATCTTACCCATTTCTCAAACAGATATAGATTGTGATTGTCATGATGACTCCATAATTATATTCAGCGACATTCTTCCCGTAACGACATCAACTTCCATATGGTGGATGAGGATCATGAACTCCCAATCGAGGTATATGAGTATCGTCTTGAACAATCTTTGCCACAGGTTGAAAATGACGTTTCTGAGACCTATACTAAAGACGGGGAAGGTGCAAGCAAGATGACAAAGTTAAATAAACGAATTACGGATGCGAAAGTTGGTATGTGATTGGAATTTTTATCATATTATTTATTATAATGGTTGTTAAAAAGATTAACTGTTTATTGTATTAGTATTTTATACAGTTCATGTTTATTTCCGTTCATTGAGCATTTGATATTGATTGTTTTGATTTTTTACGTTGTTTTAAGTGTCTTTTTTCCTTCTGTATTTCTTTTATTTTTCTTTTGGTGGGTTTTGGAGGTCTAATTGATGAGCGTTTAACCTTATGAGTTGTTCGGGATGACATATTTGTCGCAATTGGTTGGTATTACATATTACATATGAAATCCTAATGAAGACAATCAAGTTTCTCTCTTTTTTTCAGCATTACGATTTTTGAGGTTCTTTTGGATGACCTTTTTTGGTGATATGTATATGTGACACACACGAGCTTGGTATTACGTGGGTTAAAGACAACCAAGAAACCTTTTTTTATAAGTTCTGTTGTCTTCTTGTAGTGACAGAATCATTGGTTTATATACTGAGTTCTATGAGACCTCACAGCTGGATAAAACTATAATTAATTACTTTTGTTATCAATTTTTACTTGTGTTGTGTCGAATGAGATGTTTTTAAGGCATTCAGGAAAGATGAGCTCAAGGATTTCTGGCATCTCTCAAAAATTACACTGCTACTCTGAACTTCAAAGTTCGCTGCTAACTTCACATCAGTCACATAGCTACAATAGAAAGTTTTATAGGTGCCCGCGGAGAATCACGAAAAACTGTGACTATTTTTGGTGGGCAGATAGACTAAAAAATTCCACTCATGAGAGCGATCGAGCATAGAGTATCCCTAGAGGTCGACTTAGCTCATGACATATACCGTCTATTTTTTAAAAATAATATTATCATATTATTAATTATTTTTTTGATAATTTTTTCCTTAATTTTAGTAATCATGCTACTCACTGTTAAAAGAGGTGTTTATCTTTATTTTATAATGCTCTGCACTGGATTTTTGCTTTTAAAGTATAAAATGTATTGGTATGAACAGTTCTGTTCAAACATCATTACAATACAAGAACAGAATGGTCATTTGTCCTGAAACAACAGCATTACAGCTATTTTCAAACTGTAAAAAATAAACAGACAATCAGTTTATCAACAGCAGCTTCTGCGCAGCAGCTTCCTGTGGCAACTGTTGTGCAACAGCTTATTATTAAACTGCAGCTGCTCCAAACAGACCACATACCTCAAAGATAGTTAAAAATAATTGCATATTGTGGAGCACAATGTAAATTTTGGTGAGTTGTTCCTTAATTGTTGAAAGGTGTTTATTTACTTTAAAAGTCTTCATAGTATCGTCGGTCATGGATAATCGATGAGGCACTTGGCAAATAAGCATCAGGTTTGTCAACATGGATGCAACAATGATGCTCGTCAGTGAGAAGTTGGATTGGACGGAAGAGAATAGAGCTTAATGAGAGCACCAATGTTATGGATAAATGACAATTAGGAGCTTATTGACAACTCCAAGAAGTGAAAAGTAAAAAGGAGGAATTAAGAAGAGAAAATGCCAAAGAAAAAAAAAATTGGATGAGAAATGTAATATTTTTTCAATGCCCAAAAAAAGTCACCGTAGAAGTTATACACGATCTCCACGCACGATTAGAACATTAAGCCCTTCTCATCACATTGTGCCAAGTGATCACAACCCATAAAAATATTAAATAACTAGCAAATTAAGAAAACAACTAGTACCCATGATAACAAACTAAGTGATATACTACTTATTTACTTAAAATAACAACCACAAACTTCCCAGGGTGCACATGGCAGTTTTTGAGGCATCAGTGGCCATGTTGCTAGGATGTTTCGTAGAGAGGTAAAGTGGTTTGCACCCTGTGATTTTGATTCATATCACCGACACTACAAATATTCATGGAAAACCTTCTACATTCTTGTATTGAAACTCTTTTAAGGGAAAGATGCAATCAACCAAAGTGGTTCATATGAGCGCAGCCAACAAAACAACTATCCTCCCCTTCCCCTCAACAAGTTAGGTTAAACTAAAATGCTTTTGTCTAAAACAGATTCAGTTAAACCATAAATATAAAATGAGAAAAAAGGACTACAAAGCTAATCTACATGAACTAGAATAAGGATAAATAATACTCACACCAGCTAAATTAAGTGCTACTTTATGCATTTACCAACACTCATATGCTACCTAGCACAAGCCAAAGAAGCTTATGCGGTGTGCTCCTTGGTTATGAAGGTAGAGGTCCGTTTGAGTCCAGGCTGGCATTCGATCATCAGCTCTCTACATGGAATTTAGTGCCTTATGCCCTCCTTATTTGTAATCAATCTCATGCTTATTTATTTGTAACTATTTTGTGGCTTAATTTAAATTATTGTTGTATCATTAAGAAAAAAATACTACCTAATACAAAAGAAAAGTACCTATCGCAAACACATCATACGCTAAATAATTATTAACTTTAAATTCCCATTTGGCATCACTTTTGTTTCTTATTTTAATTTTTATTTTTTCATTTGTTTTTGGAAAATGTTTATTAGTATAATTTTAAAATATTTATTTTTAAAAAATTCATCTTGTTTCTAAAATTACTCAAAAATATTTAGAAGGTATTTTGAATGTTTTTAAAAATAACTATCACAACCAAATATATTTTAATTCAAATCAAAGCATAAAAAAAAATAAAAATAAAATAAAAAAGTGATACCAAATGTCGCCTAAGCTAATATATCAGAAGAGTAGACATATCCATCATTAATAAGACTTTGCACATACAAGAATCAACCATAATTTCAGGGAAAACAATTCCATAAAAAAAACTGTTGTTAATAGGCATTGTTTGTTATTGTCAAGATGTACTTTGTAAGGCAAACAAAATAAGTGGGTGCTACTCTAAGAAAGATAATCAACCTACGGTAAAAGTGTATAATCCATGCTGGTGAAACAATGAATGAGATGCACATGCAGGGATATGGGTAATTTTCAAAAAGGCCACAAATTACCAAATGCGGATTTTAGTAAATATTTTATTTTCCATACTAATTAATCAATTACCGAATAAGTACAATACACTGACTGTAATTAGAGTAATTAATGGGCATGCAAGAGCAGCAGTATTAGCCTCCCCAACTTGATTATGCCTTCACTAGGTTCCACGTATTCTAGACATACCAGATGTAAAATAGACATTTCTAGTAAAAAATATTAAAAATAATATATATATATGAGCTATTTTAAGAACCTGTTGAATCAAGATCAGAATCAAAGAATCCCTACTGATCAAGCTTATTTCTCTGCAGAACTGAATTATACAGCAAACCTAAATCTTACTGAAATCCTAGATGAAAGTGAGATTTGGGAGGCTATGAAATCTATAGATAGCAACAAAGCAGCTGGCCCTGATGGTTTCACTGCTGAGTTCTATAAAAAATCTGGGGATATCATAAAGCTTGAGGTTATAGCAGCTGTGGCAAGTTTTTTTCAAGGAAACAATCTCCCACAATACTTCAGTGCCTCTACCTTTGTGTTAATCCCCAAATCTGATATGCAACACAACTGGAATCACTTCAGGCCAATATGTTTAGCTACTGTCATCAGCAAAGTAATTAGCCAAATTATTGTCAATAGGCTTCAACCTTATCTTGATTGTATTATTAAACCCAACCAAACTGCCTTTGTGAAAGGGAGGTCAATCATTGACAATACTCTTTTGGCACAGGAACTACTACAAGACCTGAATAAGACCTGCAGAGGGGGTAATTTGATCTACAAACTGAATTTGAGGAAGGCTTATGATACTATCAGTTGGGGATTCATTATGGAAATTCTCACTGCCAGAGGATTTCATACTGATTTTTGTCAACTTATTCACAGATGGCTACACAATAATAATCATTCTATTCTCATAAATGGTAAAGGTTGGGGGTCCTTTACTGTAGCCAGAGGTTTGAATCAAGGAGATCATTTATCCCCCACTATTTTCATTCTTGCTATTGATTATCTATCTAGAATTCTGGTGCTGAACCAAAGCTACACTAGATACCATCATAGATCCAACATAGCCATATCTCACTTTATGCTGATGACATCATGGTCTTCTCTAGAGCTCACAAGAATGCAGTGAGAAAAGTGTATTAGACTCTTCAAATATTCCAAACACATTTTGGGATGTGTTTCAATCTTGAGAAATGCCTCTTGATTTTTAATAAACAAGTCTCCCCAAATTGCAAACAATGGGCTTCAAATTATACTGGCTTCTCCAACTCCCAGCTCCCTATCAAATACTTAGGTGTCCTGCTACTTACTGGCAGAACAAGACAAATACAATTTGAGGAAGTCATAAATAAGATCACTACCTACCTTAATGGGTGGACTCATTCCTTTCTTTCTAATGGGGGCAGAATTACACTGCTGAAAAGTATTCTAACAACTTTTCCCTCTTATATCCTACAGATGACAAAGATAAAGAAAGCACCCAAATCCAGTTAGAAAGAGTTTTTAACAGGTTCCTGTGGTCAGGTCAGAGGCAGCAAATGCATTGGGAATCTTGGCGAAAGGTTGCTAAACCTCAGCTGGCAGGGGGTATTGGCTTCAAGGTCTAAACCAACTCTTTTAAATCAACCTCTGTAAGCTCTGGATTAAATTTAGAGCCCAAACTTCTTTGTGGGCTAAATTCATGAGTGGCAAATATTGTAGAGACCAGCATCCCACACTTGTTGTTAGGAAAACTGAGGATTCTAAAATATGGGGGAAGATAATTCTAAAATTTGGGGAAGATGCTGAATATAAGACAAACTGCTGAAAACCTGTTTATTTGGGACTTGGGTAAAGGTGATATAAGTTTTTGGCTTGATACTCGGTGCCCTAAGGATTGGTTGTCCCCTATTATTAATGTCCCTAACCTTGATCTCAAAGTTGCTGAATGCTGGGTAGGTGAAGACTGGTCTATACTTAAGCTGTCAAATATTCTCCGAGCCCACTTAGTCACCAAAGTTGCCAGCATAAAATTTGCTAAAAATTGATAGAAGCAAACCTGATAAAACTGTTTGGCAGGCTTTCTCCAACCAAAGTCTTACCAAAGCTATCTACTCTAAAGTTTTCTACTGGGAGCACATACCCTGGGGAGCTTTCATTTGGAACAAATTTCTTTCCCCTTCCATGTCCTTTTTCTTCTAGAGGGCATTCCATAACCTGCTTCCTACTGATGATATTCTAAAATTAAAAGGATTAAGGGGTCCTTTAAAATGTAGGCTTTGTCTACAAGAGGAGGAATCACTGCATCATCTCTTTTTCGAATGCAAATTTAACTTTGTCCAACATGTGTGGCTGTGGCACCAGCTGCTGACACACCTGAGCATTGATAGTGAACACTTTACTTGGGACAAGCTTACCACCTGCTGGCAGACTTGGCACAAGAGGATCTATGCTTCTATACCTCTAATTGTTGCTTGGTTCATATGGATGGAGAGAAACAAGGCTAAATTTGAAGATAACATACCAAATACTGAGAAGATTGTTAGAAACAGCCTATCATATTTACACAAGATGATCAAATTCAAAAGATTCCCTAATATTTCCAACTCCTACTCTTTTGGATAGCCTGACCCTATTCAATTATATAGGGTTTACTGGAAACCGCCTGAACATAATACAGTGAAGATAAATACAGATGGAAGCTTCAATAAATCTGGAGCTGGTGTGGGGGGTGTCTACAAAAATCATCTTGGAAAATGCTTACTGCATTTTTATACTCCTGTGATGGCTGTTGATGTCCTTGAAACAGAACTAATTGTTGTCTATTGGGCTCTTAATATTGCCAAAATGACTAGCTGGTAAAATTTATGGTTAGAAGTTGATTCTACAACGGTGATTAAAATGTTGAATTATGAGGAAGTCCCCTGGCATCTTTCATATTGGATTAAAGAAATCAGAGATCTAACCTCACAGCTCAAGGTAATCTACACTTTCATATATAGGGAAGGGAACCAGCCTGCCAATTGGCTAGCAAAGCAAGGTTTTAACTCAAAGGATTTCTTAGTTGCTGTTACCCCTCCCCCTAACCTTCAGTTTTTGTTGCAGGGAGATATGCTTGAGGTCCCACATTTCAGAATTGCAAATAAAGATTAATGGAGACAGTTATGCTTCATTTGATGTTCCTCTTTCCCCTCTTTTATTGTTTCTTCCCTTCTGTTTTTGGGGGTTTTTTGAGTTGTTTCCAGCTTTACATTACGGCCCTAAAGAGCAAATTGTTGCTTGTTTCTTTTTGGGAGGACTGTTGATTCCTATATTGAATCAACATGTTTTCCAGCTGATCTTGGTTTTTGTAACCTTTCATTAGTCTAATATGTAGGGAGACACTAGAATCTCCTTATAACAATATATATATATATATATGTGCTCCACATCTCGGCTTATTGGTGTGGCCTCTAGCGTAAGTCCCTCGGGTTGGGGTTTGAATCTCGTGTCGCGGGCTCTTCGGATCAATTAAAACACACTTGGGTTTCAACCCAAATGGGGGCAGCACTATTTAGTGCCCACTGGACCAAATAACGATTCCCTTTTGAATATATATATATATATATATATATATATATATATAGGAATGTTTTCACCCATTGAAAATTCTAGTATGGATGCTCACATAAGTTGTTCCGAAGATGTGATTTACAATGACCAATGCAATGAACAAAACAATGTCTGAGATACAGAAAAAAAAACAATAAATATAATAGAGCATATTATGAAAAGCCAGATTTTATGTTGTAATAACATTACATTTATTATAAAAATACACATATTACACAATTGTGTCAATAATTGCATTCATAAATTAAATGTTCAGCATACATGTAGACATCAGTAAGCCCACATGCATGCACAAAATTTAATAAATAAATTACACAAAATAGATATAACATCGTGTTACTGCTCCTCCATGGAATGGTTTTCAATATAACATCAGTAGATGGTTGAAAAATAGGCATCTAAAGCATATTTGTTAAATAAAAGAAGAGGACATTAAATTCATATTATTCATCATAACGATCGGTCACTTGAAGCACGTTGCTCCTATCCATCGACCTCAGCAACTTTTTAAAAAAAGGGTACCAAAATATCTCCATCAGGGTCGATGGGCAATTCCCATTTAGGGGAGTAGTGGGGAACCATTCCGTCCACCAGTCGATGAGCGCGTAGTGGCCGCTCATCCATACTCCGGCTCCTCGATCATGAGTGAAAGACCACTCGGACAAAACCTTCACCTTTTCAAAGGAGGAGGGGACAAACCTATATATGGAGCTGGAGTTTTTCCTTCACTATGGGAGATGTCACGCCCCATCCTCGTGACAACCCCAGGCTCTCCCTCAGACTCCCGATCAAAATGGGATGAGTGGTGCGACTCACTTCCCCCTATTCTTGCAAACCAATGAACGAGGTCCTGCCAGGAGTTGTCGCAACAACCCAGCCGACTGACGAACAATCGACGGAGCACCAAAATTAGGAACACTAGGGGTCTGGAGAGGAACCTCCTCACTCCCTTCAAAAAAGCCTAACAAAACTACATAAGTACTGTGCCTACGAAAATAATAAGCAAAAAGATAAGAAAATACATCAAGTATATATTTAGCTTCGGCATGTCCCTCAGCCGATCCGGGCGGGTCTAACCAACCCCTGCTCCCCCGCGGCTTCTTCGAAGCTGCCCACTCCTCAACGGCCTTCTCCCGAGCGACCTTCTGATTTTCATACAAGATTCACAACCCTTCGGTCATGGTATAGTACCGTCCAGTCAAATCATACGTTCAACCATCTTCGGGTCGAGATATTGGAATAAGGAGAGGCGTTAAACCTCGATCAACGCCCAGTGGTCTCAAAGATGCCCTGAAAAAGTTTTCACTTTTTTCACCTCGCAGCTAACCAAAGCGCGGATCCTCCGACCACTTGCATAAAAGGAAATCAAAAACTTCCTTTTCCAATCCTTAATCTTATTTTCAAGGCCTAGCAGACGAACCTTGGGACCAACGACGAACTGCACGTAACCATCCTGACCGATTTTGAACAAAAAAGAAATGGTTGAACAACTCGATCATGAAGATAATCCTCATCGTTCGATAGAAGAAAATGAAGGTCATGACAGTAGCCACCGACTTCAGAAGAACCTGGGCAGGAACAATCCCATAACGAGTGAAGATCAACTGCAACTCCCTATATAATGACAGCCAAAGACCCATATTGAACTGATCGTTATAAGAAAAAACTAAGTCGATAGCGAAGTTATTCGTGACTCGCTCGTGGCCAGCCGACGGTCGAAGGTGAATCGAGGGATGCTAGGTCTCCTTCATTTTCATCGCAGAAAGAACAGAAACATCCATAGTCGGAATTGAGCCAAATGATACTTGGGAAAACTTCTATGCCATGAACCTAGAAGTGCGCGTAGGAAGAGAAGAGGAAAATAATAAATGGCATGAGGCATAGGAAACAGAGAAAATAAAGGCCTCGATAACTACTGCACATATAAATACAAGGTATGTGAAGATGAAATAGTGCAGCAAGACAACGTAATGATGTAAGAAACCAAACACAAGTTTCGAGGTAACATTAATCATAAAAAGCTTTTTATTTTCATTTCATTATTTACACATTATAACCATTAGAAACTGCTCCGAGAGAGAAGTTAACCAAGCTATCTCCAGTAACTTCACCCGAGACATGCCCTCCGTGAAGCAATCTCTCTCATATATGAACTCACGACCTAGCCTAAATAGATCGGTCTGACCATCCCTCGTCTAGGCGAGAAGGCCCCCTCTGATGGCACACAGCTCCAAACAGAGGCGCGTCATCTACTCCCAAGCAGCAAATACCTCCCCCTGAAATGTAGAAAACTCCTCGTGCAAAGTAACTATCTCCCTCTCCATCCTATCAACCCTCGCCAAGATCTCACCTATTCCGCAATCGTCATTCCCTCAAGGGTGCCCCGTGGCCCAGGCAAAGAGTTCCTCTATCTTCGCAAGAAGATGCGCCAACAAATTAGAAGAAGACTAGAGCGCCTCTGTTATTTCCTCATCCCTCACCACGCAAGTGGTCTCTTGATGTTCAGCTCCCTGTCCCTCACTGGGAGGTTGTTCTTCCCCACCTATTCTCTGATCTACGGCAGTCGCAACCTCCGCGGGATCATGACCCGAATACGATAACAAGGAATCAATCGTCAAGATCTCTATGGCTACACCAAAGAAAGAACAAAGTGCTTAATGATGTCCAAGTTAAAACACATACCAACAAAGCGATTCCACTTGGACGTGGTGATAGAATTAGCTGCCACACCAATTTTTACTGGCTCTGCACCAGCAAGGGAAGGGCCATCCTTTGGCGGTTGGAGCAAGAATTCTCCTCCAATCGCTGCTTCATCCGTACTAGCCAAAGGGATTGTTGGCTCCGCAATAGTTTGAATGGGTAACTTCCCACCGCCGATGAATGCCAAGTAGGACAGACACCAGATTGACCGTCGATCCACTCTTGGATCCATTCTTGCAACGAGCCTGCAAAAGAATCGGAGGACCCAATCTGATCCTCATGATCGTTAACTTTCAACCTCGCACAACCCTTTTTTTGCTCGCTTCCCCCATGGGAGCTTCATCAGCTAGTTTTCGTTCACATCAATTTTCGGGCTTTGGCTAGCATATCACCAAGGACCTTGAGGAGCGCATCTTTGTCGGCGGACAACACTCTCTCACCGAACATCGTTGCAGACTCAAGCAGAATAATGGAAAAAGATCAGAAGCAGGAAGGGAAAACAAAAATCGAGCGCAAGCTCTCTCTTACTCTAACACGGAGATCCAGAGAAGTCATTTATTAAGTAATTATATCATTCAATTTTGAAGTTGTATATTTGTATCGGTAAAAAAACATTTCTTGTTCTTATGTGCTGCACAGTTTTCAAGAAGCAAGGTAATTAAGGAACAAAATATGCATACGAAAAATACAACACGAATCTCAAAGCAATCCGACGACCAGGACAGAAGGCGATCGTTGATGGATCGAACAACTGACTAACAACACAACAAGGATCTCAAAATATCAGGAGGGCACCAACATGGTAAACGACCTACTAGGTTGGGGAGTAAAAGGTTATGCATTTCACAGTTCTCTATTGTTCATTCTTCCTTCTACTACGCTTTACCTTAGGTGTGTTTCTTGGACACTTTTGGATTCAACAAATCCAAATAATCAAAATCATATCATTCTAACATTACAACAAAAAGATATCAACTCTCAATTAACCAATTTGAATGCAATATAAGAATGATATTGGATATGCACGCAATGAAATAAATCTAATGCATGAAAGTCCTAGAAATAGATAACATCAAATGATATTTCTAGGAGGAACGATAAGAATGGCTACCAATAAATAAAAGGGACATTTACATGCATACCACCCAATTCCTATGTAATTACATATCTAACACAAAAATTCTACTTTTTACATTTCCACCACCCAAATCTTTCACATTACATAAAAAAATACCACCGTTTTAACTTTAAGAAAGTGGAATACACCTTTACATGCATAGGTAAGGTGGCATGTATGTAAAATTCAAGTTTAGGTGTTAGATATGTAAATTCATAGGAGTTGAGTGGTATATTTGTAAATCTTCCAAATTATAATTGTAAATACTGATGCTGACCGTGTAATTGGACCATCCTTGTTGCCCGGGAATGGTCCCTGGGGTTGTAGGAATAATAACAGGCACATAAGCTGGAAGGCATTGCATGCGAGGACTAGACATATAAGGTTGCCCGTTGGCTGATGGCCAAGATGAAATTCCGCCAGCAAAAGGCATGCTAGGTGTTGGCGCCACAGATGATATTGTAGACCGATAGGCAGGGGATCCAGTTAAAGTTAGAGGATATACAGCACCTGGTGCAGGCTGGGGATGGTCAAACTTACAAGCAACTCCAAATTTGCAGGTTCCAGTCCTCATGTAATATGAGCACGATTTCTCATCCTGACAATATATGACACAAATAAGCATGCAAATCCTCCTGATATCCTTTTAACATATATTTAACTAACCATTGCAAACATGAGGACAGCAACTAGCCTATATGTTCTAGGAGGGGTTGACATATAACTTGGTGTTGTGCTTTGAAATGACCAAAAAAAGAAAAAAAAAATGAATCAGAGGAGTCACCTGACGCATTGGAAAACCAAAAATGTTAAATCCCAATGCCCGTGCATCTTGCCTGTCACGTGGATGATGATATTTGCATGTTGCACCAAACTTGCACATCCCTGTTCTTAGAAAGTACTGCAAGCAAGATGGTAAAATATATCAAAGCTGGACATAATTTTTTCCAGGTGCCCTCCTAATTAAATGAAAATATGACACTTAATAAGACGCTGAAGAAAAAGGATTCATATAGCCAACCCCACTTAGTGGGATAATAGTTTGTTGTTGTGTTGTTGTTGTACCCGACCCCTCCCTCCCCCCCAACCCCCTCTAATTATAAAAAGAAGAGCATTTTACTGATAACTGTAAAAGATCCAAGCATTTGATCATAAAATAAAAGCTTATCTAATCAGTTAATAGACACTCCAAGCATCTTGTGAAGTGGAATTTTATAAGAATATCAAAATAAAACTAATTTACAATGAGATAATAAAATTACTTAGCACAATGTTTAAATAATTATCAGTCTACAAAACAGAAAACATGGCTGCATGCAATGATTTTAGTATTATTAGAATTTTTATTAGAGAAATTTAAATAAGTACCACAGAATTGTAATAAATATACTTATGTAACACGTAATATAGTGAAGGTTTGAGATAAGGTATAGGTTATGAATATAATATTATATATATACTCGATCATCGAAATCCTCATTAATCATTTTAAGTCTCTCTCCTTGGACTAAAGCTAGGCTAAATTGTATATAGCTGAATATAAGAAAGAAAAGCAAGATTAATTGTATTCGGTATAGACGTAAGAAAATTAATATATAAATATTGATATTTAATTCCAACTAATTTAATAATACTCACAAATTTCTCTCAATTTTTGGTCGTAGGTTTTCGTGGGAAAATAGAAATATAAATAAGAAGAATACGAGTATAGCATGAATGCAGATAAGCCAAATGGAAGTAGAAATATGCATTTGAGACACATGTATGAAAATGTCCACATGATGCCATGATGTTTCAAGTCCATCATTGAGAAGATGAGAACTATCAAATTCATAGTGAGAGTACCCAAGGAATTGTATGAAGTGATTGTGAAAATCAAAGGAATAAGCCTCTTACATCCACCCATGAAGCTTTTGCTGAAGTTAGGAGAGATGAGAGTAGAAAAAAGCTTATGCTAACTGGAAATGGAAGTTCACTAAGTACGTGAAAGCTCGACTTTGTACACCCATAATTAGTCCCATGACTCAAAGCTCAAAAAGGATCATCACCCATGTGACTAATGCAAGAAAATTGGGCACATCAACGAATAAATATTAGAAACTTCATGGAAAACTTACAGATTGGAAACCTGGACATGGAAGGAAAGATTAAGAGAACAAAGTTAATGGTGCAAACACATCCAAAGGGTCGATTGAATTATTCACCATAGAATAACTTGAAGTACTGAAAACTCATTAGGTGTAATTCAAAAAAAACACGCCAGCGTCATGACACGCCAAATTAATAGATCATTCTCCCATCTTGCTAGCAATGGGGGATTTAGGCCTTAGATCATAAATTCAAGAGTTTCTGATCATATGACTAGATACATCAATACTCTAATCAACTATTAAGAGAATTATACATCTAGATCTGTCAGACTTGCAGATGAACTACAACCAAAAACTTGTTCGAAAAGAGATATGAAGTTCTCTCAAGATATCACTTTTTCCTCTATTTTATATGCTATTCGAGTGGTCCCACCTCCATCTTTTTCTCAAATTTATGAATCTATTGAGTCTATATTTGTCAAACAATAATTTATGTTATGGTATTCTCGTCTGAGCCGTCCTAATTTCAATTATATTGTAAAGTTATATCATCATTTGTTTATCAATACAAAACTTGTTTTTATCGATGTGAGATTTATCAACTAGCTAAAAAAACTAAAAGTATTTATCCCATGACCCAATGCAAACCCTCACACAATTTTTTCATTATTCACAGTGATATTTAAGGGTCTTCAAAAGAAAGAACCCAAAATGAGGCTAGATGATTTGTCTCATTTGTTGACAATCACGCTAAAACTACATGGGTATTTTTAATGAAGGAGAAATCTGAAATAACCCAAATTTTCTAAACCTTCGATGACATCATTCCAACTTAATTCCAATGCAAAATTTAGATCCTCAAAATTGATATAATAGAAAGAATATTTCAACTCCATCCTTATATCATGTCTTTTAAAAATGGAATAATCCATGTGAATTCATATATTGATCCCTCACAACAAAATAGGATAATTGAGAGAAACAACAGACAACTCCTTGAGGTATCCTTCTTATTTATAATTTTCCATGAAGTTCCATAATATTTATTAGGAGAAACAGTTTTTACTGCAACCAATGTTTAAAATTTCGCAATTGACTGTTTGAGACTTATATAGACACACACACATAGAAATACATACATATTAGCATCAAAATTTGAAATTTACCCCCTTCCAATAATGCTTCGACATCTCATCTATATAAAAGCTTGGCCAACTGAAAGCTTTGAATTAAAATCTTTGCGCTAAAATAGTTTCTTGCATGAAAAAAATGTTTTTGTATGTGCTAATGAAATATAAGGATCTATTGTAGTAGATTAGTGAACAGATCCCAACACAAAGCCACAAACTTAATTTAAAATATGAACGACAGTGTCGGTCGGTGCAACAGAAGGCAGTGCCGAGAGCTATAAAAGGACAAAGCAGAAGATTCGGTGGTGACGGGACAGTGGTAAAATAACATGCTACATGTGAAACAATAAGTTCAAGCTAAAGCATCAGGTGGCTGTGACGGTGTCGATGACACAAGGATTAGGTGGCATGTCAACAGCGTAGAGTAGTGCAACATGTGAAAATCCGAGTATGAGGAGATGGGAGACAATAGGCTTAAGCAATAACCCAAGCATGATTTGAAATGTTTGCTAAAACTATGAGATATAATGGATATTCTCAAGGCCAAGCTGATAATACATTGCTCATAAAACCCACTCAGAGAGGTAAGATTGTTACAATAATAGTATATGTGGATGATATGATTCTTACTGGTAATGATGAAAGATAAATTCTTATAATTAAAGAAGTGATTGCCACCGAGTTTGAAATCAAAGAACTAGGAACCATGAGATATTTTCTAGGCATGGAGGTAGCAAGATCCAAGAAAGGTAGTGTTATATCACAGAGGAAATACATCTTATAACTACTAAAGGAGACAAGGATGATTGGATGCAATCTGATGATACTCCAATGGATTCCAACAAAAAATTCTAATAGGGGTGAAGAAAGTATATCTGTGAATAAGGGAATATATCAAATATTGGTAGGAAAACTCATCTACCTGTCACATATTAGGTCAGATATTACATACTCTGTCAGTATTGTGAGTCAATACATGAATAACCCAAATGAAGAACATTTTGAGATGGTGTACAAGATTATAAGGTTTCTCAAAATGACTCATGATTATGGATTAATTTTTGAGAAAACCAAAAATAAAGAGATAAAAGTCTAGACTGATGCAAGTTGGGCTAAGGAACTCACTGATAGAAAGTCCACAAGTTATTGCTCCTATGTATGGGAAAATCTAGTAATATGGAGAAGTAAGAAGCAAGATGTTTTTAGAAGAAGTGTAAAATCAGAGTATAGGACACTTGCTTTAAGCATCTATGAAATAATTTGGATTTAAAATTTGCTGAGGGAATTGGGTGTAACTTTAATAGATCTATACAGATGTTTTATGATATTCAATCAACTATCAATATTGCCAAGAATCCTATATATCATGACAAAACCAAAAATATTGAAACTGATTGACACTTTATCTCTGAAAAGGTTAATGATAGAATTATACAACCAAGCTATAGTCTGACATACCAAGAACTTGTTGATATCTTCACTAAAGCTATTCATTTAAACACATTGTCCGAGTTCAATATCAAGCTTGGTTTCCTACAATATCCCTAGCCCAACTTGAGGGGGAGTGAGAAAATTTAGAAAGGTCCCGACCTCCTTTCCTTGGTGGGTCAGCCAATCACCTAAAGGATAATAGAGGATTTATTTGAAGACAACTTTAGAAACTCCTTGATTAGTTTTTTTCTTTTGCTATTTATATTTTTAATATTTATTTCAGAATTATTTCCTTTGCACATTTAGATTAGATATATTTATCAAGATTGAAAATTAGGAGGGACTAGTTTCCCTTCAAGGCTAGGCGGAAAGGTCAAGATAGCTTTATACATACTGTCCATGCCCATGATAATAGTTTATCAACTTGCTATCTAGCAAAAGCCCTTACTGATCTATGCTAACGGAACTACTAACAAAAATAAGCAAACATGTTATTAAGGTACTTGCTGTTGGAAAAAATTTGGACTAAAATTTCCTAAACTAAATTAAACTAGGAAATACAAAAACTTGTTCTTGTTCAACAGAATATTGCAATTCTTTTAGAAAACAACTTCTATTTTTCAAGAAAACAATCAATACACTTATAGTTAGATAGCAAAATAGAAAGAATTTTCTTCTAGTTTAAGAATAAATATCCTGTTTCCTTAGCTAACTTTAGCCAGGGAAATCCCAAGCCAATTTTTTGCCGTTGCTGTAAAAGTAACTTTGTTAGAAATCATTAATCAATAAGTTTACCTTTGCTTGAGATTATTCATATATATGCTGGGATAGATAAACTTTGTTTAAGTTTCTTCCAAATTACAAGTGAATGAACTTATTTAATTCATGAACAAAGCAAGTATCATACTTCGCATCAAACACAGCAGTTCAATTACAACACTTCCAAATCCTCGGCTCGTCTTTACACAAAGCAAATGATAGTGTTAGTTGCCTAAAGCAGAACCATGATAATCTTCTCTAGTAATTGCACGCTTTAGGACAGCTTTATGCGGATTCTAAAATACAAGAAACTAAACTTCTTAAAGGTCAAAATTGTCAAAAATATAACTGGAGTGAAACATTGCATTGAATTTAATATTTATCAAGAAAAAACATGACCTTTTATGAGATTTAAACAACCTACAATAAACTCTGCACAACAAAAAACGCAATAAAAAATTAATCAGGTCGAGAAAATTTACCTGACAGTCAGGCTGACCAACTCTTTCTGGAAGTTCACCTTTTGCCCGAGTACCCTGAAGATACCGATGCATTGGTATTTTATTAGCATAAATTCTTAAATATATGAAAGCAAGCTCTAACAAGGATTAAAAAACCCAATGCATCTCAAAGGAAGTTAGAAAATAAAAAAACCTTTAATCAAATATTATCAGGAGGCAAATCTAAGAATATCAGCCTCACCTGCCCAACATAAGTTGGGTGATTGTAGCGGCAGGTGCTTCCATAACCACACGATCCTGTCTTAATGTAGTATATGCAGTCAGGCTCTCCAGGGCGATCAGGATATGGTTCATATGGATTTGCATAAGCATCAACTTCATCATAATTTCCCTCAACTTTAAGCCGACGCATCGATTCTGCAAAGAAAGATCATCAGTAACCAACACCAACATTTTCATCCGCACTTATAAGCTGCACCAAACGGGCCCTAAATCTCCTAACCCGCCCTGACGTTCCTCTTTATGTCCTTATAGTCCGAGTTATATAAATTAAAACAAGAAATAACCACCATAACATGATACGACAACCAGAAAGCAAAGAGAAGAAACACAAAAAACTTACCATCTAAATTGTGATTCGTTGAGGCATTCGAATAAGCCGAAAGTGCATTGCTCTGAAACTCCCCTGTATCCGGCATCGGTGAGGCGATCAAAGCTCGACTTCCTCTTCCAAATACCACAAACAAACTTCCTTCCACCACCAGCACCGTCCGACCAAAAAATCAAGCAACTATCGAATCTCCGGATCAAATCAGCGCAATCTCTGTCCGCGAACCTCGATCTCTTCAAGCCCCAAATACAATCATCGATTGCCTCAGATCATCGGATGCTCCTCCACCCTAGCATTAAGGCATCAAACATCCATGTCGTTGGGGATCGACAAGGAATCTAACGCTCCCCGGCTCAGATGCTCCTCACCTACAAAGCATCGAATTCGAAGAACGCATCAGACCAGGTCCCTCGCTCTCTCTTTCTCTCTCTCTCTTCTCCTCGTGCCCCCGATTTCAACACGAGGAATTTTGGGAACTGGGATTTTCTGCCATAAGAAAATCACAGTTTTTTTTCGTATTTTGACATTTATTGAATACCATATTAAATAATAGATACGCACATATATACATTGATACGGTCACTTTTTGCCCATAATTTATGATAGATGTTATATTTTTCTATTTTTATTACATTAAAAAAGCAATGTGCGGGCGCTGACACCCTAATTCGCCTGAATTCGAGCGTGCCAACCCCGTCCTCTGGGTCCCACAAAGTCATGTCCTGCAACGTGTCGGTATTTTAGTGGATCTTCAGTAGAGTTGGGTCCTGCTTTCAGAACATCAGCTGCAGATTGATTTTCACGCCGCAGGGTTTTAGTCCAGTACATACACCACACGTGGATGCCTCCCCGATCCGATGTATTCTCCTTAACCATCACGAAGGTACATAAGGAAATCCTAGCCGTCCAATCGCTTTGGTTTCTGCAAATCCGACGATAGGTGCTGGGGAGACGTACGTAGCGTCCGATTGAATTGAAACCGATATGTGGGGCAATCTGGGGCGTTGATTTTAGTGAAGACCTCACACGTTTAATGTGATGTGATGGCGGAGCCACAGACACGCCAGGGGTTTGGACACAAACGGCCACCTTATCGATTTTTCTTCAACTGTTTTTTTTTATGCTAATTATATTTCTATTTATAGTTATCGCTTCGTCATGATCTTATTCTCACCGCTCAATTTGCTAAGTTTTTGGAACTTATTGAAACGATATATAAAAGAGATGCATTAATTACTTGATAAATAGAAATTTGATTGCTTTATTATATTAAAGTCTCAGAGAAAAAAAAAATCTTTTTTAATTGTAAATAATAAGTTAAACTTTATGATTTTGAAAGAAAAAATAGTTTATCTTGAGGAAGAAAAAAAAAATAACATGGAGCACTTGAAATGGTTATAATATGGGGCAATTTTATATCATAATGATATCGAGATTATAAATGTTATCATTTTATATTTTACATACTTTATGGTCATCAAATTAATAAATATATTTGTTTAATATTTAATTTTAAGTAAATAAATTATAGTATTGATATATCACCAAAAAAGTTGTTTAATCAAGCATGAATTTTGACACAAATACTTAAACCTTCAAAATTTACTTTTTCGTTTCATCTCCATCTTTATCAAATTCATGGTATAATATGAATCTGAATGAGTTGAATGCAAATAACTCAAGGTCATCCATTTCTAATGTCATCAAAGCATTCATATTTTGAAAAAGTATTAAATAATAAAAAATGAGTCATTTTAAGCTCTTCGATTGTGTTGAGTTTCTAGGAGTTAACAAAAATAATCAAAGTATCGCCCACATGTTTCTTAAAGTCCCTCATTCCACATATGAATGGACACATATGAAGGGAAATTTAAGTTATCAGACTCATATATTTGAAAAATTGTATTGCTTTGTCTTCATTGACTATCATAATCTAATTACTATTGTTTGAACTACTTTTGCTCTACTACTATTATCCTTTCATCATTGTTAAATTTTTTTCATGTAAACATCGTCTTTAGATCTTTGTATGGAAATGACACCCTATATATATGTCATAGGGGGTGTTTAGTAAATAATATGATTATTTCACACTTAATTTGAATGTTATAAACTCTTACATATTTGTAACCGACTGACATCTTTCGATCTTGGTAACCGGTGTCGAGATCGTTTCATCTCTGTAATTGTCATTAGCACCATTTCATGTTCATAACTGCTCGACTTGACGTATAATCTTTGTTCGATCAGCCAAAAGTCATTCGGTCGACCGGCAGATCTTCGGTCAACTTTTTCGATGTAATCCATCATGAAGATTCATTGTTTTCAGAAAGGGTTATTACATTAGGCAGATGGTGCAGCACTATAATATGATAAGTAACCTTCTTTCGATCGATAAATCTTCATGAAAGGGAGGGTGAGAGTTCCACAAAGTGATCGTTGATCGTGCAAATACCTTTGAATTAGTTAAGTTATCGTTGGTCTTGGTGTGTGTCATTTTGTAGTTTCAGATGAACTTTTGCTTGGTCGACCCATGATTCTACCGACCAAAATGATGTTAGATAGCTCGATCCTTTGCTGCTTTCTTTGCGTGATAATTTGAATCTCATCTAGACTTATGCAATTATATTTTTGATACATATATTTAGTTCTTCGATTCTCTTACTTCTTTGAAAGTGACAACTATCACAAGAATAAATGAATTAAATGAAATAATTGCTTATTTAATGAGTAATAAGTACTACCAGTAATTGTACTCCTTGGACTTTCGTAACTCTTTTCCTTATAAATAAGGCACAATCAATGCTTCCCTTCTTTATTTATGGAATTTTCTTGCCCTTCAATCATTTGTAGCAGAGGATGAGGTTGTCAGATGCTAAAAAACCTATGAACGAGAAAACATTGAAGAGAATTTTTGGGCTCCATAATTCTAATATTTGCCTTTCAGGGGGAGAGAAAAAGAGAAAGCAGGACGGTTCTCGACCAACTCTAAAAAAGAAAACTATTGAAGAGGGTCGGCCGACTGAGAAGGGGTTGGGAGATGAGCAGCAAACAAATGGTACCAAAGGGCTCGCTGAAGGGACTAGTCCTAAGGGGTCCAGTTTGATGAAGTAGGAGTTGATAAAGAAACAAAGGGTAAAGAAGAATGCAATGTTTTTTGACTCACTGCCACTATTAGAGGACGGTAGTGGACATCACTAATGTGCCTGTCTTGACTCCTGATCCACTCTGACAGTGACCGCCCCAACTGCTACCTCCAGAACGGGCGCCTGTAGAGATGGCTGCACTAGCTCTGTTGCTAGAAAGTGCCTTGCCTCAACCTTTGGTCGGTGAGGTAGTTTAGGGTGATATTCATGTCTATTGAGGGGATTTTTGGTATGTTGGAGATAGAGAGATTATTCAGTAATTTTCTTACTTATTCAGTTTTTACTATCCAATCTAATGACCCATTTTGATGTTGCAAATGAAGTGATGAAAATTATCGACACTTGGCACGGAGGGGCCAGGCAACTTCTTGCTCCGGAGGCGTCTTCTAGACCTTCCACCCACTTAATTGAATCAACATTTGACCATCCACCACCTCCTATTGTGAAAGCATCTGATTCATGAATATTGGCTGCTTTCTTAGGATTTACCCTCTTAGAAAGCCAATGAAAATTATTAGTAGTTATCTCTTCAATTAAAGCATAAGCGTCATGAAATTGTTTTGATATCACTGAACCACCAACAACAACATCGATAATAGATCTAAGAGATCAAGCTAATCCATTGTAAAATGTTTAAATTATTAACCAATCTGGTATAACATGGTGTCGACACTTTCTCAGTAGTCTTTAAATCATTCCCATGCTTCATAAATAGATTCTCCTTTAAACTGACAAAAAGATGTAATATCATTTCTAACCCTTGCATTTTTTTATGGTGGAAAATATTTAGCAAGGAATTTCTACGTTAAATCACCCCTAGTTCTGATAGATCCAAGTGCTAACGAATGTAACCACATCTTAGCCTTATCCATCAGTGAAAAAGGAAAAAATCTAAACCTTATAGGATCATCTGATACACCATCATAGTTACATTAGCACACAATTCTAGAAATTTCATAAGATGTAAATTTGGATCTTCAGTTAGTGCTCTCATAAACTGGTTATTTGATACCATTTGGATAATATCAAGTTTAAGTTCAAATGAATTAGCCACTACAACATGTTTTAGAATACTACAATGAAGTTCATCTACTCTAGAGTTTGCATAATCTCTTAAAGTTCTAAGCTCTTGATTATTTTCAGCATTTTGATTCTTTTGGTTTGCCATTTCTTGAAAATTTTGCTCTTATTCTGTATTTTTATTTTTTTTTATTTTTCTAATAGTTCTTTCTAATTCAGATTCATAGGGCACTAGTCCTTTAGAACCTGAACTAGCATACATTACTATAAAACAACATAAAAATAAAATCACACAAACAAGAACTTATATATAGAAACAACACTACAATATTCCAACAATAAATCTAAAAGTTTAAATAAGATTTTCTAAAAATAAAAATTTGCTTTCTAAAAATTTCCTTAAAAAATTTTTATTCTACTCGACAAATGACACCAAAACTTGATCCTAATTTTATATGACAGTACGATGTATGCAATGATAGTCTTAATTTTTCCTTACTTAAATTTCTTACTTTGCAACTGCCGCTTACTTTGCAACTGCTTCTTACTTTGCAACTGCCGCCAAAAACTTGACTTTGAAGCAAATAAAAATGCAATTATTATATTTAATTATGGGATATTACACAAATATATGTATTTTTATCAAGTAATATAAAACTTTTTGATTAAGCCTCGAATATCGAACCCACAGGAAGAAAAACAATATGTAACTAAATCAAAAGAAATTAGATAAATAATTTTACTTTGCAAAATATTCTTACTCAAACTATAGATGCTATAATAGGAGTTAAAGTTCAATTCTTTTCTGTTATTTTCTCATAATTAAAAGTAAAGTAAACAACTAACTAAATTTAACTAGATATTTGTAAGATGAAAGCAATATAAATAAAATATCATTTTCCTTATCATGAATCAGTAACAAGTATAGGAATTCTATTGTGAAAGTATTCAAATTATTTTGTGCCAAATATGAGCAATAATATTCTTTACCCTTACTAGATATGCTATAAATAACATTAGCTAATTTAAAGTTTGAATGATATTGAAGACAGGTTAGGTAAGGAAGATACTAGCTCTCACTCTAGAGTTCCCTATTCTCTCTCCACCTGGGGGCTAACATCTCAAATCAAAACCTAAAACTATAAAACAAATTGGGGGCTCTAGCCTGTCACTCTAAAGTCCTCTAATTCTATAACCTTCAAAGTTTATTTCCCTATTTATTTGCACTCAATCACGTGAATTACATTCTCATCCATACAATCTCATGTGATTCTTACCATTAATTGACTGAGACAATACCATCTCGGATCTTACGTATTCTCACAAAAAATATTAGCATCTCAATTGGTCAAATCAAGAATAAATGAAGTACAAGGTTAAAAATCATCACAAATTATTCCAACATTAAATATTAATACTTCACACAACTTCCATCCAATACTTAATCACTTATCATTTTAAGGAAAAAGATAAAGAAAACTACTCAGAATTCATGGAGAAAACACAACCACACTTAAGTTTGAAAGTAGAAATCATGCAAACAAACAAGAAGTCTAAATTAAAACAAAATATAGTCATAAAGATAAAAATTTTTCTCAAATCCTCTCCACCAAACTCTTGAAGTTCCTTTGAATTTCTTTTCTTCCTTTCTCTTACAATACTCTCTACTCACTCACTACAACTCTTCTCCTTCTTCTCTCTAAAAGTACCTAATTAATTTAAGAGAGAGAGGCGTTAGCAGTGTGTAGAGAGGGGCGACGACTCCTCTTCAATTCAATTCAAGTCCTTTTATAATTTTTCAAAAGGTATCTGGGTATCTCTTCAAAATGTGTGCACATTAAATGAATCTTCTAAGAGTGGCCTCCTTTCAAAAGCTAATGGAATGTATTTTTGTGTCCATTAACTATTTCCTACGTTTTCACCAAGGGTTGCTTCAAACTCCTCTTCAAAAATTTGTCCAAATTCATCGAACCACCAAGTAACTACTTCTAGCGCTTAAGCGCGAGGTACTTGGTGCTTAAGAATGGTATTCTCAGCTTTAAGCGCTAGTTCTAGGCGGTTAGGCACCATAATTCTTTTGTACGTGATACACCTATAATATATAGTATTTTTATACACATTTTAATACATATTTTTGAGATATTGCGCTTTAATGAAGGGTATTTGTGTGTTTTTCTTGCAGGTACGGTATTTGTGTGTTTTTCTTGCAGTGTGTTTTTCTTGCAGGTACAACCAAATGGATGAAAAATGCTAAAAGGAGTGAAAAAGGGTCAATTTTGGAGCAAAAGTAAAGAAAGGTGCAAAAATGAAATAGAGTGCCTAAGCACCCAAGTCTGACGCCTAAGTGCTAAAGACTCCATGCCTAAGCGCCATGTACCCCGTGCTTAAGCGCCAGAAGTAATTATTTGATATTGATGATATATTTAATTTGAGTGGATTTTTGAAGAGGTGTTTGAAGCAACCTTTGATAAAAACGTGGGAAATAGCCCATGGACACAAAAATTCATTCAATTGGCTTTTGAGGAGGCAATTTCTAGAAGATTCATTGAATGGAAATACATTTTTGAAGAGACACAAAGATAATTCTTGGATTTTTATAAGAAAAGACTTAGATTTTCCAGGAGAAGAAGCCAGCCATCCATCAAACTTTACAACCATCATCCATCTAAGTAAACTGTCGTCACCGCCGCCGGCCACCTTTTCTTTTTATTTTGAGTTTTAGTTTGTATTGTGAGTGAAGGAAGAGAATTTAAAGGAACTTCAAGACATTTTGTGGATGAGATTTGAGATAAGTGTTTATCTTTGTGACTAAACTTGGTTTTAATTTAGATTTCTTGTTTGTGTGCATGATTTTTACTTTTAAACTCATGTGTGGTTGTGTTTTCTCCATGGATCCTAAGTAGTTTTCTTTATCTTTTTCCTTAAAATGATAAGTGATTAAATATTTAAGGAAGTTGTGTGAAGTATTAGGCTTCAATGTTGGAAGAAGTTGTGATGATTTAAAACCTTGCACTTGATTTACTTCTTAATTTGGCCAATTAAGATGTAAATACCTGTTGTGAGAACATGTAAGATCCGAAATGGTATTGTCTCAGTCAATAAATGTTTATAATCACATATTAATTTCATGAATGAGATGTAGTTCTTGGGGTTGAGTGCAAATAAATAGGGAAGTAAACTTTTAAAGGTTGTAGAATTAGAGGACTTTAGAGTGACATACTAAAGCCCCTAATTTGATTTATAGTTTGAGGTTTTGATACGGGACATTAGCCCCCAGGTGGAGGGAGAAGAGGGAACTCTAGAGTGAGAGCTAGTATCTTCCTTGCTTAGCCGGTTGATCCCGACTTAATGCTTATGCATAGTATAGCAATAGTTCTGATGGTATTTTTCACTTATATTTCCTTATTTTGCAACAAAACCAAAAACTTGATCCTGAAGAAAAATAAGAATTTAACTTTATAATTTATATATATTTATATTGGGATAGTACTCAAGTATACGTATCATTATCAAGTAATATAGAACTTTTTGATTAAAACCTGAATATCGAACCCACGGGGAAGATTATGCAATATGCACTTTTTAGAATTTTTTTTTATTTTTAGAAAGATAATTACTTAAACTAAAAATGATTTTTGCAGGAATTTAAAATTTAAATATTTTTGGTATTTTTGATATTTTAACGAAACAGTAACAACTTAAAAAGATAACTAAAGTTTTTGTAGAAGAAAAATACTTAATATGAAAATATCTTTCCTCCTATCATGAATCAGTAATAAGTATAAGAATTCTGTTGTGGAAGTATGCAAATTGTGTTGTGCCAAATAGAAGCAATAATATTCTTTACCCTTACTAGAGATGCTATAAAGAACATTGGCTCATTTAAAGTTTGAATAGTTCTGAAGACCGGCTAGGCAGAGAAGGTACTAGCTCTCACTCT